>NC_067151.1:17515147-17815147 GCF_903995435.1 Acomys russatus
GAGGGTCTGATCTCCCATGGCTTTGGAACTCACTGGTCAACATTCACAGGGAAAGTGCCTGTGTCAAGCAGAACCAGAACTACCTCCTATTCTGCACTTAGCAACCAAGCGACAGACAAGAGGACAACGTTGGACTACAGTCTTCAGACCCACCCCTGCCCTCCCCGTCCTTCGATGCCTGCTCATATTTGCCAATTGCCTTTCATCCGGGCAATTCTGAATCAACTCTGAGGCGTCACTGCCAAGCTTCTGTGAAGAGGGTCCTTGACTTAGGTCCATTCTCCAGAACAGCTTCGCCTGAAACAATGCCAAAAAGTTTCCTCTTGGGTATTAGTAAGGTGACATAGTCATTTTGTCATTGGAGATGTGAACAGGGTATGCGTACCAAAGATGCAGGTCTTTATGGATGAGAATTGTCGCCCTTATTTGATATAAGCTTTATTTCATATTCCCACCAGCTCTGTGTGGCTTAAATTTCATAAAGATTTCAAGTCTTTTCTTCAGTTAAAAATATCTAAGACTTGTCTCCTTGAGCCATCCACCCACACAGGGGCCCACAGCTCCCCCTCCCTCCGTCGCACATGACCTTGCCGTGAAGTTTTAAAAATACACTCACGCTCAGAGCTTTCTCCTCAGTACTGACGATTTAGCCTTGAATGACTGGTTTCCTTTTCAAGTACAGACCAAGAGCTGTTTCTTGAAGTTTCCCTGAGAAACAGGTTGCATGAGAAATCGCCATAGGCAGGAGAGCCAGGGGCCTTGCCCACACTTGTCCTTCTTCTCCCATTAGGGCTCTGGGGTGTCACTCTTGGTTCCCAGCTGGCATGTGTAAGATCATTACTCGCCTGGGGGAAGGGCTGGGATCTGCAAAGGTAGAATGTGGCTTCTATTCTCCAAGGAAGTATCTGGGAACTTGGAGGACGATGATTCCCATACTCAGTAAGGCTCGATGCAGAACATATTTTAAAGCATCACAGTGACAATCTCCTCCCACCTCGGAATCCCAGGAAGCTCCCTGCCATTGGGCATTTAGGTGAACACCTCAGGGCCTCTCACTGAGAATAGCCTCGGAGGTCAGGGCTCCCTCACTTAGCAACATCAGAAATGCGTGTCCAGTCTCTAGGAAACGCAATGAAGCTGACCTCCAGAGTGGCCCCAGGAAAGCTCCACTGGTCTCCATGTGATTCCCCCACCTGTACCTACCCCACAGAGGCAGGCCATGTGCGGGCTCTGCCAAGCAGATGGGAGTGCAGGGCATCTGCTCTTTTCTTGCTAGGCTAAGCCAGCCTAGCAACCAGCAAGTGAAAATAAGCCCAATGCTAGGTCACAGCATCAGTACCTGGCTTCTCTATGTGTATGCTCACCCCAGATCTCTTAGCTGCATGTCCCTGATCTTACATCAACCTTTTGAGCTTTGTTTAGTTAGATCTTCAATGCTGGCCTTTTTTTCACCCTCCATTTAAATCAGATGGTCTTGCACCACTGCCTCCCTCCTTGCTTGGAAAATAGCTCTTCCCTCGTGTTTCTGCCCATCTTATACCATCATTTCTTCTGAACCTTTCTTTAAAAGGTGATTGGGTGGGAAAGAACATGGTGGAGCTAAAGAGGCTACTTCTATAACAGCTCTTGTCCTCCAGGGCTCTTAGGGTAAGTTTATAAGACTGATGGCTCCTGGTTCTGGGGCCACGATCCATAGCCACTATGAGTAATGGATACAACATCCGTCTAGCCTGCATCCTAATTTCCTCCAGAGAACTCACTGGTCCAAGCCTTAATGCCCATTGTCTCCAAACCAGCCTTGGGTCTTCTACTGTCTGTGCAGAAGTAGCAGGCTATCCCATAATCTTCAGGTAGAGTACAGTCCAGACCACTCACCTTTCTTGAGATGCCTCACTTCACCTGAACAACATAGTTAGCTCTTGTTTTTACTTTGCCGTATCCTAGCATTCTTTTGTTGTTGTTGATTGTTTTTCTCCTCTTTTCTTTCTTTCTTTCTTCTTCTTCTTTTTTTTTTTTTTTTTTTTTTTTTTTTTGTTGTCATCGTTGTTGTTCCTCATATCACCCTCCTTCCCTCTTGAGTATTGTGTACTTGGCATTGAATGCCAGCTTCAGGAATTGAGTTATTAGGTGTTCTGTCCTCTGCTAGTTTAGGGACAGAGGCATGACCTCAGCTAACCTTGATGGAACTAACAAAGCAGCCAAGTGGAGAAGACAATGGATGCCCATTCATGGTGCAGGGACTCCCTAAACAAACTCTTCCTGCCATTTCTGAGCATCCTTTCTCTGAATTTATAGATAACGTGAACTTAGCTTGTGTCTGGACAGATTCTCCCCCATTTCCTATTAATTGTGTGAGTTCCTATTAGCCCCCCAATACATTTCTTTTGGTGTAAGCTGGTTTCTGTTTCCTTCATCCAAAGAATCCTAACACAATCAGCCAGTACTATAAGGCATCTGAGGTTCACTTTCCCACGGTCAGAATGTAGGTTTTGTGTAGTGTGAATGGCTGACTTCCCATGGTTGTCCCAACTACAACTTAGAGATTAGAAAGAAGACACTACTGAAGGCACAGAGAAGACAATAAACACTTGCCATTTGTAGACCCAGTGGGTCTCCTTTCTGGTTAGAAACCATTGTGAGAGCGTTGTTTCATGCACTGGCTGATACTTAATGAACACTTTCTTATCTTAAGAACTATTGAAAAGATAACAGAAAATAAAAAGAAAATGTATGTAATCTTGATGATTCTATTAGGCATGCCTAAGAGCAAGGCAATATGCTGAATATAATTCTTCTGCATCCAGAATTATACTTTTATTTCTTACATTTATTTACTTATCTTATGTGTGTATTTGCATGTACCAAGGTGTGCATGTGCAAGTCAGAGGACAATTAAAAGGAATCAGTTCTCTCCTTCTACCATGTAGGTCCACGGGCTTGAATTTAAATTGTAGGACTTACAGAGTTCTGGTCTGTCACCTTCTAGAATGGTAACTAGTAGTTTCAAGTGTTCAGTAAGTATTTCTGGACTGAATACATGAATTAACCTTCCAGGGAGAGGGTTTGGCATTGCAATTGCTGGCCACAAACTGAGCGTCCAGAATTAAGTTAGAGCATCAGGGTTCAGGAGGGGAGAAAGTGAGGAAGGCTTTCAGAAGTGAGTGAGGGCAATCAAACAGTTTCCATGCTTACCTCTTTGTCAAATTTTCAATGTCCCACAGGTCACAGAAATCACTTTGTGAATTAAGAGTTTTACTAGATTGTGAATTTGATGATAGCTAAACAGAAAAAGTCCTGTGTCAGAATTGCAAAAAAGAAAAGAAAGAAGAAAAAAAAAAAAAAAAAAAAAAAAAGGAACTGCATGAAGAAATGTAAAGACTGTCCTTTTCTTAGACAGAGCAAATGGCATAGGGTCCATACCTTAAGATAAATTCACAGTCTTCCTTGATTGGGCTGCACCATCTCATCTTACCCTTTAAGTTTTTTTGTTTGTTTGTTTTTAAAAGATTATCCTTTCTTTTATTTTCTATCCTGGTCTATCATTTCTTCTATTCATTTCATTCCTAATAATGTGATTATACCCATCTGATTCCATTTCAGTATCTATCCAGATGTCTGTCTGTCTGTAAAAGGAGTTATCACCTGGTCTTGGATACACATAGGTTACTGACAAATAGAAGTCCCGGTAGACATGTAGAGAAAGGGCTGGTTCACCAGGAAGCTTTTGCCTTTAACTGGGAGACGGCCCGAATGCCTGCACCTACTCTTACTGTATCTGTGCAAGTGTTTGTCCTCTGGGCTTGCAGGATAAAGAGCAAGTGGATCATTTCCCCTATATTATCAGTGGCTTCTAAATTTTTCTTTAAAAAGTCAAGTGACGTCAACTTAATGGTTGCCAGGCAGTTCAAAGAGTCTGGGACCTGGTATCTGCTAAAAGCAATTAAGCAGCCAGGCACGGATGAATAAGTGATGGATAATCACTGTGCCACCTTGCTGCTCTCAACACAAACTGAATAGAACAGATGGGAAGGCAGGAGTAGAAAATATATACTTGCTTGTGCTACGAGTTGGCCTCCTGTTTGAGCATGGCTAAGCCAAGAATATGTTCTGACAGGTGGCCTAAACTAACAGGATTTAAATGTGTCTCACAGCTCACAGCTGTTTCTGAATGAAAAGAAAATGCTCCAGAAAGTAATTGAATACTTACTCCGTGAAGATAATGTGAACGCACTGGGATAAGGAAGGCTCGATTTCTATCTAATGGCAGATGCCAGTGTCAGCCAGGAGGGTCTACTCCAGATAACTCAGAAAAGCAGCCAGTAAAGACAAAACACACCACAGCAGTGTTAAAAAGAAAGGGCCTCTCACTGGGGGAGGGGGGCTGAGGTCATCAAAGGTGGATATAGCTGGATATAGCTGCGAAAGTGGAAGAATTTGTTTTAGAAAGGGGAGGGGCAGGATGGGGCTTGCTGGATCTTGTGGGGATTGGTTGGTGAGAGGGACGGTGTTGGAAGAAGTAACTGGAAAGGCAGGTAAGTCTGAGAAGGCCCTGGGTTCCTTAACTTTATTGTTTCGATAGAAATGAGAGCTCCTACAGTCCCCTTCATTAAGTTAAATGCCTACTCTTTCTCTGGAATGACCTTAATAGAACCTTAATGTCAATACACATTGATATGATCCTTCCAAAGAGAAGACGACAGCCCATGTAGCAACTAGTGGTCATAGAGTAACAAAAATATCTATTTCCGATCTACTAACAGCATGGAAGCCAAGTGCAGCGAAGGTACACTGTCTGAAGTTTAAGAGGCGACAGAGTGGTCTGCACAGCGGGAATTCTGTTAAAGCCAAACAGAAGGGGCTTTGCTTTTCTGAACAAATCAGAACAGGTCCTTTTTTGTGTTTTCTTCACTTTTCTGAACAGAAGCTTTACCCAGATTGGATCTTTTATACTAACTCAGCAGAATGGACATCTTTTTCCATTCACAGGCACCACTGTGGCCACTGGCTGGCTGCATGGGGAAGTGGAGGAGTCTTGGGTTTGGACAGACTGTCTTTGCAGTGTCCTTAGAATGCACACATAGGACGCCTGCAACCTCTGGTTTAAGTTCCTGTAGGCGTGCTCATATTATTGAAATATAGGGGTAGGGGGTATGTATACGTGTGTGCTGGTACACAAGTGTGTGGGTGAATGTGCACAGGTGTGCACCAGTGAGTAGAAACCACAGAACAACCTTGGATGTCATTCCTGGTGTTTCCCCTTGTGTTTCGAGACAGGGTCTCTCAGTGAATGAGGTTACGCTGGCTAGTGACCCTAGAAATCTGCTTAATTTGCCTCTCCATAAAATGTGGTAGGCAAATCATTAAAGAGCCATCAAGTGTAGAAAAGCACACGGTTAATTCAACACCGTCTCTCTTTTCACAGGAGTAGTAGTACTTCCTTTAGACATTAAGAATGGTTACATTAGAAAGGACAGGGCTGCATCAATTCTGCTCTGCAGAGAAGCTTAAGCAGGCGCCATGCCAGTAACGGCGCCCAGCACTGCTGCTTACACTATAGGGGCTGCTGCGTGTGTACCTGAGCAAATAAGCTAAGGTCAGCACATTTGCCATTTTTTGGTTTTGGTTTGGGGTGTGAGGACAGAAGCCAGGGCATATGCTAAACGCACAGTCACCCCTGAGCCACACTCCCAGTAAACTATGAAGTCTTGTTTTTACAGTGTTAAGGGAGCCTGGAGATGAGCATCATTCAGCATTAAGAAGTCATATAATTCTGTAAAGTTGGATTCTACATATTTATGTTATCCCCTTACCCCTAGATCTTGGTCAGAGAAGCTTCTTTTTGCAGTGGGTAGGGGCCACTGTAGACTGCTCAAAGTCCTAAAACTAAGGGGCAGTCAGTGCTCACCCCTAAATGAACAATCCTTGCCATCCCTCCACCCCACCCCGAAGCTCAGGGAACATAAAAGGAGGCAGAAAAAAGGCACAGGCTGGCAGATGGGAAGGAGCACTGTGATTGTCTCCTGGACAGAACCTGGGGCTCAATCTCCTGAACGCACAGCAGCTGGGGTTACCTACGCGAGCCCTGCACACACCTGAGGCATTCTGGGATAGACAGAAGAGCCTTACCGAGGAGTGACAGGAAGTTGACAGTTGCCTGGGAGGGAGAACTGTTTGCTTTGATGGTATGGGCACTGGTGGGATTCCCGTGCTCCAGGGGGGCCCCTTGGGGGAGCACTAGCTGGATTTAGTAGGGTCTCAAAAGAAGACATGAAGTTAGGAGCAGAATAAGTTGGGGGAACATAGGAGTTGGAGCGGGAAAGCACAGCTAGATAGAATTATATTTCACTATATACGTGAAATTTTAAGAATTTATCTTTCTTTCTTTCTTTTTCTTTCTTTTTTTTTTTTTTTTTGGTTTTTCAAGTCAGGGTTTCTCTGTGTAACCTTGACTGTCCTGGACTCGCTTTGTAGACAGGGCTGACCTCGAACTCTGAGATCTGCTTGCCTTTGCCTCCTGAGTGCTGGGATTAAAGGCACGTGCCACCCTGGCCAACTAAGGACCCCTGCATGTTACACCGTGCATTTTAGTCACCAGGCTGAGGCGGGAAGATTGCTAGCTTGTATCTTGAAGCCAGTCTGGTCTACACAGTGATCTAGGCTGTCCTGGGATACATAGCAAAACTACCTCAAAACCAAAACAATCCAAACCTAACAAATATAAATAGAACAGGTACAATGTACTTGTATTGTGATTCACCCATGGCAAGCCTAGAGAGGCAACGCTATTAGGAAATAGCATTAGTAGTTGTTGGTGGTGGGGGAGGAAACTAAGTGGGTGAAGGAAAGGAGCCTTGGGAGGCTCACAAAATAGTTAACACAATTATACTAGTGACTTTAGCAGAGTCATTAAAGCACCCTGAACCTGCTGGGTATGGTGGCATATACCTGGAATCCCAGCACTTTGAGGCTGAGGCAAGAGGGTCAAGGTCATTATTTCCTGCTACAAAGTGAGTTCAAAGCTAGCTTGGGCTTCATGAGCCCATCTTAAAAAAAAATCAAAATAAAAATGTATCCTACTATACTTAAGTGTAAATACTGGTAGATCTTGCTTTAAAATATATATGACAAGACTTGCACTGAAGGAAACTGTATTTCTGTATGCTAATAGGGAAAATAAAATTTAAAATGTCATTTGTAACAATATCAATAACCAACAAAGAGCTGGGGAGCTCTGCTCATCATTGTCCATAGCTTTGTGTAACACCAAGATACATCACTTTGAGTTCATCTAAACAATGAAGGAAATGAAAAGACTAAAATATATAAACAATTCAGCTAACAGAGGCTGACCTATAGAGTGAATGTCTGAAACAAACCCAGATTTTTTTTAACATTACTGTGTGTGTGTGTTACAATTCACATATATGGAAGTCAGGACCACTGTGGGAGCCATTCCTCCTTCCACCATGTGGCTTCTAGAGACTGACCTCAGGCTTGGCAAGCAGGAAGTAGCTATATGCTCTGAACCATCCTGCCAGCCCTAAGACCAGAAATTTTAACAATCAAAGCTTCAACCTCAGTATGGTTCTTATGGAAATGCACTATATCAGAGAAACTAAGACAATCTTCAGGCCTAAGATATGAGGATTCTCAACAGCCTATGCGTACACACACACACACACACACACACACACACACACACAAACACACACACACACACACACACACACACACACAAATGTGAGGAGCCGCAGATGGTGGTAGCTCCCAACAAAGCTGCAGATAAAACAACAAGCAACACCCTGCCACACGCGCGTGCGCACACACACACACACACACACACACACACACACACACACAGAACAACTAGGAAAACCGGATAAAGCCGGTTACACCACTGATTGAACGCAACTAAACTATTAGTGAAGAACACAGGGGATGCCATCAGGACTTCAGGATGGGAAATAAACAAAGCCAACAAATCAGTCTTTTTGTTAACACGTGCCACTTAAAGCAAGAGGGCATAGTCTGAGAAGAGACGTGCATAACACTACGTAGATCACCCAAATGACATATTGAAAATGACAAAGGAGCCTACAAACCAAGAAGCTCAAGAGTGAGTTCTCTCCAAGTTAGAATATCCTAGTATACTTTTATATAATGCTTAATTTCATCAGTCACCTTGCAGATACCAGTATGAATGCACAACTAATACACAATTAAAGAGGGGGAGGCGCGGAGCAAACCAGTCAAGTGTTGGAAATGATGTAGAGTGACAGATTCCTGTACAGAGTTGGCGGAGTAGAAGTGGATGACACCACTTTGGAAAACTGGCACTAGTTAGTAAAAACGCTGGTGGTCATAGGTCCTAAGACCCAGTAATAGCTATCTTATTGAAATGCATACACCCACGACATATGCAGAAACCTACGTCAGCTGCAGTGTCTTAAGAGGCCCCAAACAGAAATGAGTATGCAGTGTAATGTGGACTTTAAACTATGCTATATTCAGTCAACAGTTGACTACTATAAATAACATTTACAAGAGGACAGCCAGGGCTGAGACCATGGCTCAGTAGACAAAGCACCTGTTGCTTAAGTGTGAGGCCAGTTCAAATCTCCAGAAGTCCCATAAATGCTGTGTCGGCATTGCTTCCTGCCCACCTATACTTCTAGCACTCAGAAGGCAGAGATGGGATCTGCTGGGGCAAGCTGGCTAGCATCAGTAAGTTCAATTCAGGAGACCTCACCTCAGAGAGTAAAGGGAGGAGCAATGAAGGCTCCTGATGTCAACCTTGTTCCTACAGAGACACACAAGATCATACAGACACACATGCAAACACAACTGCACAGATGCAGGCAAATATGTAGATATTTGTAAATGAAAAAAAACCAAAAACTTAAAAAAAAAAAAGAAAATCCAAACATGGAACAAATTTCCTATTATCTGATTGTATTTTTTCTTTTTTCTTAATTATTCTTCTCTTATACAATTGGTCCTGACTACAACCTCTCCTCCCTCCACTCCTCCCAGTCCCCCACTCGCACTTCCTCTCTCCCCGAGATCTACTGCTCCTCCATTTCCTTACAGAATGGAGCAGGCCTCCCAGGGATAGCAAACTGAACTTGGCATAACAAGCTGCGGTGAGAATTCTACATATAAAGGCTGGACAAGGAAACCCAGTAGGAGGAAAAGGGTCCCAAGAATAGGTAAAGCAGTCAGACACACCACTCCTAGTGTTTGAGGAGTACCACAAAAGCCCCAAGCTAACGACCATAGCATATGTGCAGAGGACCGAGTGGAAACCCATGCAGGCTCAGCGGTAGCCACTTCAGTCCCTATAAGCCCATGAGGTCTGTTTAGTTGATTGTATGGGCCATGTTCTCCTGGTGTCCTTTACCCCTCTGGCTCCTACAATCCTTCATCCTCTCTTCTGTGGGGTACCCTGAGCTTCCCCTAATGTTTGGCTGCGGCTCTGTGTCTGTTCTCTCCTAAAATTATCTTACTACTGGGTTTTATTTAAACTATAATGGAGAGACTGGCAGGCAGATGTTGCACCTTCACAGAAACTTTAGTATATACGTTGCATGATACCTTCCCAGAAATGAAGCAATGTAACTCCTGTGTATCTTACTGTAAGCTGGCATCTTTCAAACTGCTGACCAAGTCTCTGTAGAGTCCCTGCCCTGTCTCTTTCACCTACCAGCTGAACTCTCCTTGACCAAGAAGTCTCTTAAAGTCCTGTATCATTTATTTCTGCTCAAATACCTCCTACAGAAAAATTGCTTATTACTAACCTATCAAGTGTATAAAAATGAGTAAGTGAATGATGGCAGGAAATTATGAGTTCTAGGGAATTGCATTAAATTATTAAGTCATGAAGGAAAAGCAACTCAGCCTTAGAAGCCTCCTTTGAGAAGAATGTAATATACATATATGCATGGGGGAACAGAATATGTGCACACATGCACGGGGGAACAGAATATGTGCATACATGAGAATATGTACACATATGAATGGGAGTAACGGGATATATGCACACATGCATGGGAGGAACAGAATAAAATCACACATGCATGGGAGGAACGAAATATACACATGGCCTTGACATTCAAGTCAGAGCTGGGGTCTTCTGGGAAAAACAACATCCAGAGAATGAACTTGGGCTTACCAAAGGAGGAACACACAACTTTTATTTAGAAAACAATCCATTTTTCTAGAAAATTAAAAAATACCCAGGATAAGATTGTGGTAAAACCAAGGGGCATGTATGTCACAGTAAAGAACTGCCAGTGACATACTGTAGATGCTCTGTCAGAGGAGAGGGAAGCGAAACAGAAAAGCCAACAGTTAACAAAGCTTTGCAAGAGATAGAGGGTAAGTCTTGGTCTCCTGCTAGCTCCCACTGGACATTGGAATAGCTCATTCCCACTCCCTCAATGTTTTTTAAAATTATAAACTTAAAATGCTTACTACTTAAAGGATAAAATTAAGACAAGGCATTTTCTGTAAAGCAAATAGATTTATTATGCACTTCATGTACATTGGGATGTTTTCGAATAATATAATACAAGGAATAAAATAAAACTTTACACTGTGAAATTCAATGTACATTTTAGGTTATTTACACACCCCACACAGAGCGAACAACAGAAAGAAAGCATTTGTCTGCGACTACATTTGCAGAAAGTGTTGACGGACGGCACTAAGCAAAACGAACAGGTGCCTAGCCAAACAGTAAGACTCGCTCCTCTCAAGCCAGGGACTGGTTTTGGTTGAGGAATCTGGTAGGGGTGGGACAGAATGGAACAAAAGGTATTTGCTGTACACCACAGGGTGCTGGTTTGCAGTCTCCCCCCACCCCATTTTTCTGAACCCCTTCATACGTTCACTCTTCTGATGTTTCACCACATGTCATACCATTGATACTGACCTTTTGGGGAGGAGTGCTAAAAAATGCTACAAAACGTTATAAACACGTGACGTCCTCAACAGCTGACTTACAAAATTTAAACATTTGAATTTTAAAAATAGCTATTTATTAGTTTTTTATTTGTGGGACTGTTTCTTATCTTTGTGATAGAACAGAAGTTTTTTTTCCCAGTTGTGGCATAACCTCCTCCCCCCACCCCAAATGAACAAGCACAGCGGGCTGGCTGCAGCACCCTGGTCAGCCTGGTCCTCACCAGAAACCATTTTGTTTTCTACTCTAAATCATAACTGACTTAAAACAACAACAAAACACCAGAGGAGTACTTCTGAGAACCCTATCTGTCCACAGGCTCTCCTCCTACCAACTGCTCCATACATGTAAAGATGGACACAAAAAACACTTGGTAAACACAAATCCCTATGTGTTGAGTTGCCTTTGCCCTTTGGTCACAAGGTGCAACTTTGTAAAAGCAATAAAATTAAATAAATATGATTTTAATAATTCAAGGTGAAGAGAAAAACTGGCAGCTTTCAGCATCTCTTCCTTAAAAAAAAAAAAACAAAAACCAAAAAACCAAAACCTAGTAAGAAGTCAGAGGCTCCTTTTCTATAGTGAACGTGTGTGTGTGTGTGTGTGTGTGTGTGTGTGTGTGATGGAGTCACACTGGTTCCAGCAACAGGGGATGACCACACTTACCAACAGATTCAGAAACATTTTATTTTTAAGGCTGCCTTCCGAGAGTCCTGTTAAGTGTCATTAATTAGTGTCCCATAGGGACAAGAATTCAATCCTTGAAACATTCACATTTGACTTGTCAGTATCAACCACGTCATCACCTTAACTTTGAGTGAGTTCATCAGCTGATCCTCATCCTGGTTATGACGGACCAATGACACACAGGAAATGAGCTTGGCTAACATTGAAAAATACAAAGCAAGGAAAGGCTTATACAGAGACTCATGTGAGAAACACTCATCACAGCAATTATACATCTGAGCTTCCACAAACAATGCTACTCCTGCCCTTCACACTCAATGACCATTACTGGTCTCTCATTAAAACATTCCAGAGTTTTCAGTAGTAGCAATGGTTTTGTGCTCAATTTCCAAATTCTCTTTCCCCATTTCCCCTTAGCAACAGCACGTGGAAAGCACAGATTCTCCAAGGCTGGGGAGACGAATGGGACTCACTCAAGGATCAAACCATCCTTGGTTTCTGAATCATCCTGCCAAGTATTTGCACAATCCATCTAAGCTGTTCCGTTTCCCCTGGCACATGTGGATGCCTCCCTTAACCACGGCATCCAGCCACCCTATGTGCAACTGTGCAAAGAAGAGAACAGGAAAGAGTATGTGGCCAGAAAAGTGCAAGCCCATCACTTCTACCAAATGACAAAATGCATGTGCTGTGACTGAGGGCTAGTGGTGTCACTTGTGATGGACAGCACAGCATACATTCAAGAACATCCATCCCACCAAGTCGTTCAAATGCACCCAATTGGCTCTGACTGGGGCTGATTTGATCATGCAGCAACTGGCAAGTGGAAACAGCTCAGAGCAGTGAGCATTCAATTATGACGGCAGATTACATTTCATTTAGCTGGGGGAGGTGAAGGCAGCCGGTGAATGATTCCGGGATCAGAGCGTCATCCTTGGCGGGACCTGGAGCCTCTGTCTGCACATGTGCCCCACAGGCACTAACTGCTCTGTCCCTGAGAACGTCCAAGCTTCAGGAATGACGGTGCATCTACTTGCAGGTGGGATGCCAGGCAGCTGGAAGATGGCTCAGAGCCTGCGTGAATGCACAGAGCTCTTCTGCCTGCAGCTGGAGTGACTGGCGTTTGCCTGCTCTGTCACATTCAGCCTGACACAAATGGTACTTGCCTGGAAAAAAAGAGATTTTAACCTACCCGGAATGGCTCTCTACACCACCAGAACTGAGCCACAAAGTCATTTCTTCACCTCCCTCTGACATCAACACAGAAACATTTTTATCCAATGCTGAAGGGTAGTGGACAGAAAACAGTTGCAAGAATTGTTTTATTAACGAACACCTATTAAATACACAAGAACCAGGCACACCAGACACTGTGATGGGACTGAGCACACACCACAACGCAGAAAACAATAAATACGGAACACCGCCTTTGTGGAGACACCTGACCATGGCACATGCACGTTTACCAAATGGGAAAATACTCAAAACCGGGTTTGGTTTGTATCGAGGAACTGCAGTTTGCACCTGCATTTATTCGGTGTGGTGGAGGCTGCTTCAGCATAGGGGTTATGCTTGGAAGGGCAGCCTGACTGGGTAGGCACATGACAGTAAGTCAGGAAACAGTCCTGCGGGAGTGCAGGCTCGGCAGCACGTCCTCAGACAGCTTGCTTCCATCTGGCAGCTGATTGGCTGTTCTGACCTCAACGCCTTCTCTTGCACACAACGGGAAACTGGGAAAAATAAAATAAAATAAAATTTAATTTCTGCACTTTTCCTATAATGACACAGTTTTAAGACCTTATAAAAGAGTATGTATATTCACTTACTATTTATATATTTTTGTATGTAAAGAAAAATTTTAACATCAAAAATTTGTTATTCTACCAAATATTTACCTTATATTATATTTTTACCATTTGGTACAGACGTAATCCTTCATTTTCACAAGAGGTATTATGAGTTGGTAGGGGGCTGCCCCATCAGAACCAAGTATTTGGAGAAGTATTCTTGAATGGCCTTGGGCTGGCCATCCATCCACCCTTACAAAAGCATGTTTTGTATTAGAAGATGTATGTAAGGACAGTTCATCTACAGACTCCTCAACTGAATCACCAAAGACCATCACCAAGGTGTCAGGTGTTTGGCAAAGTCACTGGACAAGAGACAAGATGCTTAGTGAAATCCTTCATTTACTTATGACATGGCACAGTGCCTCTGAGGGAGCACCCAGGGTGCACAGGTGAGCACTGCTGCTCCTCCACCCACCACTACTTATGCAGTGAGGAGGATAAAACCATTTTTATTTAATATAAGATACTAGTGCTACGAACATAATATGTACTCTCCATATCTTGCCCTAAGTATGTAAATAAGTAAACATGATAAACCCTCACCTCCATCTGCTCGTGTTACATGCCGACATTACTAGATTTTTTTTTTACAAGTTATCAGAATAAAACTAGATCACTGATTTAAGTCCCCGATCTGTTTCTAGGTGAAACAATGAAATTAACATTTACCAACTATCCACTAGGCACATCAAACACCAAACAATGAGTACTTAGAAAACAGCCCTATTTTCCATCAGAGATCTCCTGATAGAAGCAGATGACACAGGAAAAAAAAAATCTTAATCTGGGGCTAATAAATGATACGTTTATCTGTTCATCTACTTATACATTTTGACTGAAAGACGTGCCACGGGTTCAAACAGTATTCCAAGTACACAAATACAGCATCGACTACAAACACATGCATCAGTCTAACATTTTGAGGGGGAGTGAGAGGGGAGATAAAGAGTAAAAAGATTAAGTATCTATGTATGGATGGGCCATCTGTCATCCGCCACCCACTGTCACTGTCTCTTGTTACCTATTATCTTCTCATCAACTATGTACCTACATATTTATTACCTACCATCTTTCTACGTCTATGACCTATCTACATATCTACCAACTATCTGCTGGCTATTGTCTACTAGCTATCCTATAGTCCATCTGTGCATCTGTATATGGCTCTATCAATGCTATGGCACATTAAGTGCTTCCGCTAGGAGCTGCAGTTCAGAGAACTCATGCTGAACAGGCCAGCTGGGATGAGGCTCCTGAACACACACCGAGAGGAGGTGCCTGCAGGCCCTGGAAGTACCTACCGGGGAACGGGTGCATCAAGGCTGAGGACCGACACTTTGGCTCCTTTATGCTTCCTACTGCTTTCTTACCTCTCACAAGGGTGTTTCCTTCTTGTAGTTGAAGCTGGGGTCGGAGCCCTCAATCTGAAGCTTCAGGGCTTGTTTGAGGTTCAGCTCTGTCTCTGAGGGAGGGAACCCTTCCAGCACCTCCTGATGCCCTCGCTCCTGCACTGTTCGAGGCACGGAGACCCTGCCCAGGAACACCTGGTTGCTCTGCAGATGGTAATTGGGGTTCGTCATTATGCCATTTCTGCGCTTCTGCTCCCCGCTCTGCTGGTGGATGAGGAACTGTGGCTGGGCACGGTTGCTGTCCTGAGATGAAGGGGCCACGATTTTACACTGAGGTTCCGCCAGCATCTGCTTAGGCGGGCTACTCCCAGACTTGGCGACAGGTCCTCTTTTGTCAAACTGAGTCATCTCATATTCTAGAACCTTTGGCTGCGAGGAATTATTTTGTTTAGCTTTCTTCCCAGCTGACCCAGACTTGCTGGAGTTTTCGGACTTGCCCCCTTTATTTGATTTTGTTGACTTCAGACTTGGTTTCACTTGGCTCCACTCAAACTCACTACTGGGAGAATTATGGCTGTGTCCTAAGGACTGGGTGGTGGAAGAGGGGGACACCACTGACTGCCTGCTCCTGCTGCGCGGCAGCGAGTGCTGCTGGATCTGCTCTGTGAAGGACAGGCTGTGGAAACTGTCGATGGGCACCGTCTGAGCCGTGGCTGTGGAGGAAGTCGTTCTCAGAGAGGAATTTTTGGAGCTTTTCAGGGAGTTGTTGGATAGCGATGACTTTTGCCGATCCACAGTCGAGTCTGGAGACTCTGATGGAGAGCTGAAGGCATGAGCTGGCCCATTGGGCAGGCCCCGGAGGGAAGCCTGCAGGTCCCCTCCGCCAGTCCCACCAGAGCTGTTGGACCTGATGGTCAGAGACTGCATCTTGGATGGTGCTGACTGTGGAGGCTTCTGCTCCATTGTGTGCACAGGGGAAGGGGAGCAGCCATTCAGACTGGAAGCACCATATTTTTCTAACAACTTAATGATCTGAGAATGCCCGTTTTTGGCTGCCACCCTCATGGCAGTACGTCCAAATTGGTCAGCATGATTGGGATCGGCACCATGCTCCAGCAAAACCTGCACCACATCCACATGTCCCTCCTGGGCCGCGATGCAGAGGGCTGTGGCACCTTGGTTGCACGTGTGGTCCACTACGGCGCCATGCTCTATCAGAAGCTGGACCACTTTGACGTGGCCCTGCCAGGCGGCAGACTGCAAGGCTGAGCGTTTCTCATTGTCTGCTGCATTGACATCGGCATGGCAAGCAATAAGCACCCGCACCATCTCCACGTGACCCTGCCAGCAGGAGACGTGCAGCGCTGTCCTTCCCTCTGCATCACTGGCTTCCACGTTTGCACCATTTTCCAAAAAATACTCGGCCATTGTTAGTTGGTTCTCTAAGGCCAGTATGTAAAGCGTCGGCCGCCCATCAGCGTCCTTGTAGTTCACATCGGCCCCATGGCTAAAGAGTAATTCCACAATGTCCCGGTGTCCTTCTAGGGCAGCGACACGCAGTGCATTTCTCCCATCGTAGCCTCTCTGATCGATGTTGGATTTGTTCTCCAGCAGGATCTGGACACAATCGTAATGGCCCTCCTGTGAGGCCAAAATGAAGGGGATGCGCCCATCATTGTCAATCTCATTTGTTCTAGCACCTTGTTCAATGAGAGCTTCGCATATTAGCCTGTGGCCCTCAAAAGCTGCCATGTGTAGAGGTGTCCAGCCAGCGTCATCCCGGTGGCTCTCGTCCAGGCCTCGGTCCAAGAGCGTGCGCACCACCTCCACATTCCCCTGTGCTGAAGCTATGCTGAGGACTGTCCGGCCTTCGCTGTCGATGCTGTCCACCGCTGCGCCCCAGAACAGGAGCGTGTTGACCACAGAAGCATGCCCCATGGAAGCTGCAGCCAGCAGGGGCGTCCGCCCGTTGTTATCCGTGTGGTCCACATCTGCTCCTCCTTCTAGAAGCAGGTCCACCACATCCACGTGGCCCTCGTAGGCAGCCACCAGCAGGGGAGTCATTCCGTCCTTGTCACAGTGATCCACCTCAGCCCCTCGATCAATCAGAAGGCTCACGACTGACGCATGCCCTTTGCTTGCAGGCACGCACAGTGCGGCCACTGAGAGAGCTGTCCTGCCGTCCACGTCGTCATGGTTTACCTCTGCGCCATGGTCCAGCAGGTGCTCTACGATCTCTCTGTGGCCCATGTATGCCGCAGCTATCAGTGCAGTCCTGCCTTCGTTGTCGGCTTTGTTGACCTCAGCGCCATGCTGCAGCAGGTTCAGGACGATGTCCTCGTGGCCACCCCAGGCTGCCGCACGCAGAGCCGTCCGGCTGTCTGCATCTGCACAGTCTACCTTTACGCCAGCGTAAAGCAGGGCAGACACAACCTCGGTGTGGCCCCCCCAAGCGGCCGACCTCAGCGCTGTCCAACCGTCCTGATCTGTGTGATTAATATTGGCTCCACACCCGATCAAACAGTTAACCACCTTCGTGTGCCCTTGCCTGGCAGCTAGAGTGAGTGGCGTGTGCCCATGGGCATCTTCGATCTCTAAGTCGGCTCCCCTGGAGACAAGCAAATTGACAACATCTAGGCTGCCACTGTAGGCGGCATTGGCCAGCAGAGTTCTCCCATTGGAGTCACACTGGTTGACAGAAGCTCCGCTGTCTAGTAATGTCCGAATGGAGTCCTCTCTCTCAAGGGCTTGCCGGACAATGCAGGAGGTGCGATCGTCCTCGCTGTTGACATGCGCGCCGGCTCGGATCAGCAACTGCAGCACCTCTTGCTCCTTGGGTATCAGGGTGGACAGGGAGTCTTTCACCGGGGTGCCGTTCCATATCATCCACAGTGCCAGCTCGGCTGGCTCCAGCTGCAAGTTGGAATTAATCAAGTGCAAGGCAAACTCTTGTGCTTCGAGCGGGGTCAGGTTCCGGGCCTGGCAGGTGTAGCTCATGGCCAGCATCCTGTGCCCTTCTGCAGCGTTACACAGGTACTTCTGGGTACAGTGCTTCACGTCCAAGAGCCACTCGGCAAAGCTGTGGTGAAACAGGATCTTGGTGCTGCCCAACCCGTCCACCAAGAGCTTGGAGAGGACGTCTATCTTGCGCTGGAAGTCTTCCAAGGTTAGAGACATGTTTTTGGTCCACACGGCGTGGTATAATTCTGTCATGGTCAGGGGCCGGCAGGCCGCCAGGATCACGTTCAGGATGGGCTGAACTTTGGCAAACTGTTTTCGGACAAAAAGCCTCTGGCACAGCCAGAGGTACAGACCGTTCAGCGTCCCTGGGATGTCGCGGATCTCCCGCAGCATGATGAAATTCTCCACAACTCCGTCTAGCACGCGCTCGAGGTACAGGAAGCACCCACTGCTCTTGATGTGCAACTGGTTGAGGGTCTCGGCCGTCTCCTTGGTGAGGTGCTGCCGAAGTGCCTCCTCTTGGTCCAGGCGGTGGAGGATGTACTGCTGCACATCCTTGACGATGTATGCCTTCCGAAGGTCGTCCAAACTGATCTTCCGGAACCCTGCAGAAGACGACCAGCTTGAGTAAGGAGAGCACAGAGGCAGGCATGGGTGTGAAGAGAATGTACCAGGAAACCCAGCTTGGCTTATACTAGTAAATGAATCTACTAACACCTGCTGGATGCAAAGCAGTTTCTGCCATGTACAAACACAAAAATGGCAAGACCATGACGTCATTTTCCTACCAACGAATGTGCCTATTACCTGTTCTTGTAGCTTGGTGCCTATTTCAGCTCCTTTGCAAGCAGCACTAAGCGGAAACAGACAGACTTACTAGGCTATAAAAGTACCCTGGGAAGATATTCAGGACATCAAATTTGCAAGCAACAGATAGGACTGTTTTTATAGGATGCTCTTTTTCACACAAGTACTCGCTACTTCCACCCATCCACTTGACTATGTATTAGATTTAATGTGAGTGGTTTATATCCAGTCGCTCTATAATACGTTGCTTTATGATATCAAATTAAAACAATTAACTCTCAGACTGTCAAGAAATAGCTGGAACCAATTCAGATACATACTGCCAAGCCACTTAGTAAAAGTCAACCAAAGCTAAACACCACAATAGTGGTGGCTTCTTGGAGTTCTCCAAAGCAGACCATAGCAGTCTTCTAGAGGAGCATCAGGGTACAGACTTGAGTTTGCTCCGGAATCGTCTATTTGCCTCATGGAAGAAGCTCATACAGGCTGGTGTGCATTAGGAACGGCCATCCCAGACCACTTATGAGCAGAGTGAAGCAAGACCACAGGCAACCCTTTTAGAGAAAGGACACACTCTGGAAGGGACCACGGCGAGCTAGACAATAGCAGCAGCAGCAGCAGCAGCAGGTACAAAAATCCATGCTGTGCTGGGGATGGGCAAAAGGTGGGTCATACAGGGCTTGGTGAGTGTGGCTAAGTCGAAGGTGACCCCAACATCTGCCTTGACCAACAGGAAAGAAAAGGTATCACTGAAAAACAAACCAACGACTATTTGAACCCAAGCTTGAAACACTTGGAAGGGGATTTTTTAAGAGCACAATCTGCTAACAGAAACAAAATGAAATAACACATCTGCAAAGATCCAGAGCGGGATCTATAAACACACCACATGCATACACGCATGCACAGTAGCTAAACTGTGGAAGAGCAGCTCACCTCTGAGAAGGCTTAGAACTGCACTTGGCCTGAGTCTGGCCTCTCGCCTGTTCTTGGCCATGTTAGAATGTGCTTCACAGCACAGCCTTGGCCGTCTTCTGCGGTGTGTGTCCTCATTTACTGGGGCTTTTCTTCCATAAGGTGAATACCCAGCTGCCTAGTAAAGCCATGTGTGTGCTTCATGCTGTGTCCCTTTAGAAAACACTTTCTGCTTTCATTTAGAGGCTGCACTTTAACAGTGTTAGAGTTTCGTAATGGCTTGGGCTGTTTACTGACAATTGGAGATTTAATTATTTTAATTTGATAACATAAAATAAACCTTCCCAACCTGAGGAAAGGCTGAGCATGTCCCCAGAAGTGCCTGGCACCCCACACATCCCAGGCATACAAGATGACTGGCCTCCAAAGCCTTTTCCTTTATAAAGTCACTGGATCAGTTTAGGGTACAAATGGCCCACCTGCCAAGGTGGTGCATGCCAGTGATCCCAGTATTGGGAACCTGAGGCAGGAGGATTGTGAGTTTGAGGCCAGCCTGGACTACACAGCAAGTTTTGGGCCTGTAGCTAATAAATAAGACATTATTAAAGGGGTATGTAATAGTGTTATAAAGTTTCCAAAGAGATGTGGACACAGACCGATCTACGTGAAAGATCATACAACCCATTATGCATAAATATTTATAATTTAAGCTAATTAACTAAAACCATCTGATGAAAACTTGAGATAACAAAAACAAAATTGAGTAGGCCTCTGCAGTGCCAGGCTTGATGCCTCCCTCCCAAGTGGGCTCTCCTTGTGTGTGTGCCGTACTGGGGACTGAATGCAGGGCCTCTGACTTCAGGGCAAGGGCTACCCCTGGCTATATGCACTGTAAACCTTCACATACAAACACCATGTGCATGCGAGGGACGTTTTCCTACCTTATAAGTAAGGTATGTTCAAGCACAGAAGGGCTTGAGTCACCCACCATGACCAGTGACTGATGGAGTCAGCGTCAGGGATCTGGGTGATGCTTAAGTGTTTCCTGGCAAAGCTGAGAAAGAAAATGATACTGACAGAGATGGGAGGAGGAAGAAGTCCAAGGACATGGGACTGATGCTATGCAGATGGGTGGAAAATACTTATACCTTGAAACACAAATCTCCCACCAATATAAAGAGTGACATGGATTTAATAAGAACTTGTATGTACCACCAGCACCAGTTATATGCTCAATGTGGGGTGGGCAGCTGGTGCCAGCAGTCCTAGCACCATGGAGGCAGAGGCAGGAAGATGGCTACAGGCTCAAGATCCACATGGTGAGAGGTCCATTCCAGCCAGGGCAAGACTTAGTGGCAGAAACAATACAGAAATGAGAGCAGAAGGTTTCGTTTAGCTCAGCAGTGCAAGCTGGGCCAGTATCTACAAAGCTCCGTCTGAGCTGCAGCACCTGAGGACGAAACTGAGCTAGCACATGCAGAATTGAGACCATCCACTGCCCAACAAGATAAACACCCTGAGCACCAAAAATGACCTTATTTATGTATTGGGGTACAGGGGGGGAAACCATGCTCGTGCCAGGGAAGTGCCCACAGGTGCCACAAGCCTTCTCTTGAGTCAGGGTCTCTCACTGGCCTGGAACTCACCATGTAGCCTGGGCTGTCTGGCCAGTAAGCCTCTCTGCCTGCCCAGGAGGGAGGCCAGCACAGCCAGCCTCCATATGTGGGTTCTGGAGCAGATGCTGTGTTAGATGAACCATCTTCTCAGGCCCCAATAAACCTTACTTTTCTATTTTTGGTAAACTATTTCAGTGGGCATGACACTCCTTGGTGCTGGCTAAACAAATGGGCTTGAGTCTCTGCTTACACATGGGTGCAAACACAATCAGGACCCTGACAGGCCTGACCCCATGCTTACAAGCAGGCGCTCACACAGTCAGGACCCTGTTTCCATGGAGACTACATCCTAGTTGAGAGGATAATTAGTAAATACACACATGAAATCCAGACAAACGTAACGTGGTATTAGACCCACGGAGAAAATCAAAGCAGACAGAGTGGGTGTGTGGCTACATAGGGGGAAGGCACAAATAAGCAAGGATGGAAAACCCAGTCTGCGTGTGAACATCTTGTTTGAGCAGTGACCTAAGATGGCAAGGAGCTCAAGGGATGAACACGCTAGTGTTGTGTGCAAGCCCGTGAAGCAGATGAGCCAGCCTGGCTGAAGACAATGCCGGGGAGCACTCATGCTGAGGCACAGACACCACTGTGTGCACGCGTGACTGTGACATAGCAAAAGTAACCCAGCCCCACAAAGGGCGTACCGTCTGCCTAGCCCAGGAGGCAGCAGCGGACTGGAGGACAGAGGGGCACTGACCAGGCCACTCTGGCAACTGAGGCTAAGCATCTCACCCAAAATGCCGAGGCAGGAAACAGTTCAGAATATTTCAGATCTTGAAATATCTGAATATACATAAGAAAAACAGAAGCCATCTCCAAAGTACAAAGTCCATCTGTCTGTCTGTCTGTCTGTCTGTCTCTCTCTCACATACACACACACACACACACACACACACACACACACACACACACACATTATCCACACAGCTTGAAAACTCAGGTTCACAATATTTCAAATAACACACAAAATAAAACCTTCCCTGGGATTCCCCTTGGATGCGCTTGAACCGCTTTTGGATTTTGGAGCACGTGGGACTCCAGGGTCTCAAAGATGATCTACCTGCAGTGAGAATGCAGTACAACCTGGACGCCAGAGAGCGGAGAAAGAGGACAGAAAGGAAGTGTGTCGTCTTCCCTTGCATTTCTACTGCTCTGATGAAACACCATGACCGAAAGCAACCTGGGAAGGAAAGGGGTTCTTTCATCTCACAGCTTGCACTCCAGCAACCAGGGACCTTGGAGCAGGAACTCGGAGGCAGGAGCTGCCTCACAAGACTACGGAGCAACACTGCTTACTGCCTGGCCCGCCCTGGTGTTCTCACCCTGCTTTCTATACAACCCAACGGCACAGATCCAGCTGCTCCCAGTGGGCTGGGCCCTCCCATGCCAATCATCAGTCAAGAGAATGCCCTGCAGGCCAATCTTGTTCTTAGCCGAGGCTCCATCTTCCCAAAGGCCTGTAGCCAGCACACTTGTTCACAATAAAGAGCGTGTGGCAGACAAGGACAAAGACCCAGACTTACAAGCAGCAATACGAATTCAGGCCAGGCCGGGACTGACTTTTGTTAACAAACAAGAATAAGATGACTAGAATAAGAGCAATGTGTCCAAAGCCCTCACTATGCCTCCGGCATATCTAGGTTCACAGGTACCCCACTTTACAGACAGGAAACAGGAAGTGAGGCAAGCTGCCAGAGGCCACACAGACAGTGTAAGCACTAATGTGTACTGCTGTAGTGACTCATCTGTGCAAACAGAAGACACAGCTTGGGGCTGGAGACACACTCAGGGGTTAGAGCATGTGCTGCTTTTGAAGGGACCCGTGTTTGATTTTCAGCATCACCACTGGGCCACTCACAGTGGCCTGTAACTCCAGTTAGTGGGGATGAGGAATTTAAGTGTATATACCCACGCACATACACGTACTTAAAAATGAAATTAAGAAGTTCATAATGAATATCAAACCTACGTGAGCTGATACTGCCAGGGGCGTTTCCCTCACTGCCCCTCCGCCCCAGCACTGGCTACCATCATGCTCACCCAGAGCTTTCACCATGATACTGCCGTGGCTGCCGTTAGAGTATATGAAACTGTCTACCTAGCCACATCACGATGGCAGGGTCACACAGGAGCTCAGGAGCCGCTGAGGAGATACTGCCTTAGTGACTAACGCACTGAAAAGTGCACAGATCACTGAAGAACAGCATAGCTAATTCATCACTAAGCTGGGTCTTGCTATGGAAGTAGGGAACGACTGTTTGTATGTGTACACATTTATGCGTGTGCAGGCCAAGGAACAGCATTAGGGGTCACTCCTCCTGCTTGGCTAGGCTGGCGGGACAGCGGGCCCTCTGTCTGACTGCCTCGGACTCCCCAGTACTGGATTAATACCTGGCTGGGTTTTGTAGTTTTCTCTCTCTCTCTCTCTCTCTCTCTCTCTCTCTCTCCCTCCCTCCCTGTGTGTGTGTGTGTGTGTGTGGTGGGGGGGTATTTTCAGGTTTGCACGACAAATACTTTACTGACTGAATTATCCCCTCAGCCCACGCCTTATTTTAAACATGAGCGTAAGGTGTGGTGGTGAGGGGCTGAGAAAGTTTATGCAGCACGCAGGCTTCTGCCCACATGCTCTGCTCCCTCCAAGAACCCCTCCTGGGTCCAGCTCTAGAGAACACGCACTCTGAGAGTCACACAGTCCTGCTCACCAGTGAACATTTTAGTGACAGCTCTGCTCTGTTTCCGGGCAGAGCAGAGAAGCAGCAGCCATGGCGGGAAGAACTCGTGGTGTCCAGCCAAGAGCTCTGCCACAGTTCCAGAGAGGTTGGGTGATGTCTGCTCCCCTTCCACCACATTGCAGCCTTCGTCCACGGAGTCAACCAACAGGTAGAGGCTCTGAGGGGGTGGCTTCATGCCCAGGAGAGGAAGCAGCACACACCTGAAAGACAGGCACAGGACAGGTCAGTGTCACCCACAGGGCACCGGAAGTCATAGTCCAAGTGATTAGTTATTATGTTATTAAAAACAGGCTTCAGATACAAATGCATCTTCTAAGCTGCTCATTTCTCAGCAGCGTTAACTTCCATAGTTCAGTGTGTATTAGGCACGTGCCTGTGTATGTGCCGTGACTCAGCATAGTTAAGGGAAGTAGGGACTGGATGAAGCGAAATTTCAACACCCCTCCCAGTGTCCTGAGTCATGAGAAATGCGTAGACTATCCTGAATGTGCTGAAAACAGAAAGACAGATAAGCGTTGAGGACACCATGGCAGGAAGAAACTTTCTGTCCTGGTTTGGTTTCTGGCCAACTTGACACAAGCTAGGGTCACCTGGGGAGGAGCCTCAACTGAGGAAATGACTCCATTAGACTATGCTGTGGTCAAGTCTGTACTGATTGTTCATGATAATCAGTGATGTGGGAGGACCCCGCCCACTGTGGATGGGGCCAGCCTGGACAGGTCGTCTTGGGAAGTATAGGAAAGCGGGCTGAGAAAGCCACCATGAGCAAGGCAACAAGCAGCACTGCTCCATGGTCTCTGAGTCAGTTCCTGCCTTGAATTCCAGCCCTGACTCCTCTCAGTGAGGCTGCCTGGAAGTATAAGATGAAATAAACCCCTTCTTCCTCAAGTTGCTTTCGGTCATAGTCTCTATCATGGTGATACAAGCCTAACTAGGGCAGAAATTGGTACCGAGAGTTGCTTTCAGGAAGACTGTGGAAGTGTCTGGAACTTTGGGCTGGAAAAGCTATTGAGTGCCCAGAGCATAGTAAAGTGCTGTGGGAAGCTGGAGCATACTGCTGAGAGTGATGCAGACGATGGAGGCCTGCCTCACGAAGCTTCAGAGGGCAGCAAAGACTCTCCTGGGACAGTTGGTGTGATATTTTGTATTTAAAAAAAAATCTGTGGTCTTTGGTCAGCTGGGGCCACTCAATCAGCCAGCTGTGATTAACAAGAGGCCAGAATTACTGAGGTGAAACCTTCCCTGTGCTGGTCAGCTGAGGCTGAAGAGTCAGCTGTGATAGAGAGGAGACCAGTACCACTGAGGTGAAGTCTTCTGGGAAGTACTTCCTCAGGGTCAGCACACAGAAGCTTCGGTCCAGTGAAGGCCAAATCTGTACCTTGTGCTGGCAGCTGGACTTGGTAATGTGTAAGAGTTGCCCAGGTGGTACTGGTTGTGAAGGCATAAAGAGGTCATGGAAAGAGCTGAGGTTTGGCAGTGAGAGGCCAGAAGAGGCCATAGGTAAAGCTACAGCCTCAGTTGCACTAAAAAGCCCAGGACTAACGAGGTCTCGTAGAGATGAGGCTTGGCACCATGTGGGGTCAAAGTCCCTAAAGAGGAGAGACTACTGGTAAAGGTGTGGTTGTAATGGAGACCTCAGCATTTCTGAGATGCTAGTGTCATGAGATGACCACTAAGTACAGCAGCAGCTGTGGTGGGGACAAGCCTGAGACTATAAGGCAAGCTGGGTGTGCTGTGGAAGGCAGAGCTGGAGAAACAGAGCTGCCTAGACTCTTTGAAGCCCAGAAATTCGTGAGTCCCACATGATCTTTAAGCTATTCACACTGCTGGAGTTTGGTTTTGCTTTGATCTGTGACTGTGCCCTAATTCTTCCCTCTTGGAGTAAGAAAGTCTAAGTTATTTTTGATTTTACAGGTACCCACAGTTATGAGACTGTCTTAGGTAGGGTTACTATGGCTGTGGTGAAAAACCATGACCAAAAGCAATTTGGGGAGGAAAGAAGCAATGAGGACAGGAACTCAAGCACGGCAGGAACCAGGAGGCAGGAGAGGGGCGCTGCTTTACCTAGGCTTACTCAGCCTGCTTTCTTACAGAACCAGGACCATTAGCTGAAAGGTGGTCTCACCCACAATGGGCTGGGCCTTACCACATCAGTTACTAATTAAGAATTGACCTATAGACTTAGCTACAGCCCGATCTTATGGAGGCACATTTTTCAACGAAGGCTTCCTGCTCCCTGACGACTCTAGCTTGTGTCAAGTTGACATAAAACTAGCCAGCCCAGAGACTTTGGATTTTTAAGGAGACTTGGATATTTTAAGGAGACTGAATGTGCTGACTAGTTTTATGTGAACTTGACATAGCCAGCTAGAGTTATTTTAGAGGGGGGAACCTCAATTGAGAAAATGCTTCCAAAAGATTCAGCTGTAGGGCACTTTCTTAGTTAGTAATTGATAGATGAGGGTGAGGCCCATTGTGGGCAGGGCTGTCCCTAGGCTGGTAGTCCTCGCAAGCCATGGTGAGGAAGCCAGCAAACAGCACTTTTCCACAGCCTTTGCCTCAGCTCCTGCCTCCAAGTTTCTGCCCTGTTTGAGCCCTGTCCTGACTTCCTTCAACGATGGACTACGATGTGGACATGTAAGTCAAATAAACCCAATTGTTCCCAAGTTGCTTTGGTCATGGTGTTTTTTCAAAGCAACAGAAATCCTAACTAAGACACTGAACTTTTAAAAGTGCAAGACTTTTTTTTTTTTTAAAGACTGTAATGTTTTTAGTTATACTGTTCCATGGTGCAGAATTAATAGTAAAATGACATCATGGGGAGAAAGAGAAATGAAAAGGTAATGCTTTAGTAGTCATGTGTTTGTGTTTCTGTGTCAAACTGACAAGGGCTAATTGTGTTGGCTAGTTTCTTACCAACTTAACCTAGTCATCTGTGAAGAAGGAACCTCAAGTGAAAAAGTGCCTCTATCAGACTGGCCTGTGGACAGGTCTAGGGGGCATTTCCTTGATTGTGATTGATGCGAAAGAGCCTAGACCACTGTGAGTGGGTGTTACCCCTCAGCAGGTAGTCCTGGAGAAAGCGAACTGAGAAAGGCAAGGTATGAGCCAGCAGATAGCACCCCCCCATGGCTTCTACTCCAGATCCTGCCCTGAGTCCCCTTCATGAAATGACGCTTCTTTCTCAGGTTGCCTTTGGTCATGGTGTCTTAGCACAGCAACAGAGAAGCAGCTAATACATGCATCACATGCTCTGCAGAATTAAGAAGAGCTCCATGAAAATTTTCCACAGAGGGCCTGCACATGGAGAAAGCCTAAAGTATACTCACTTAGAGACTGTGGAGTAGTAATTTTATCACTTTTCATTGCAGCAGTGCACACTACAATGAAGCCATCCACTTTCCAGTCTACACTGTATTTATTCAGATCTGCTGAGGTCACCTGCCAGGTGCTGGGGACCTTGAAGAGCAAAGTCCCCATTCTCTTGATGCTTACAGTCCAAAACAAAAACACCAAAATAATGACATTCCACAAGCCCACTGCACACCCTTTACTGCACCTTACCCTATCTAGTGCTTTGTCTGCTGTGAACTCAAACGTTGACTGAAAACAAACAAAACAGATTCGTGCATCAGTTCTCCAGCCACACATCCACCCATGAACCGAAAATCCCTGCTCATAGTATTTATCACTCGCAGCCGCATGAGAGTCCAATGAACCTCAGTGCTTCTACGGTTTCACCTCTAACCCACCCCAAAGAAGAAACACTCAGATGTACACATTACCCAAGAGGGTGCCACTCCAACCAAAAAGGAAACAGAAAACAACAGGCTAAGGGATTCACACAGCCCGCCTTCCAAAAACATGGCCCAAGATCCAAAAGGCTTTGTGTCCAAGTGCATCAAAATGGCTTCCCCCAAAAGCAGGATTATGGGTATGTGGTCTAGAACCTGGCTGTGGGAAATTGTACACAAGAAGGAATGCAGAAGGGAATTCTGGAGTGACAGGATCACTCTGTATCATTTGTCAAAATCATAGAACTGTACAAGAGTCACTATTACTGCATGCAAACTAAAAAAAAAAAGTAATATATAATAAAGTATGCAAGGAAACTATAAGTCTCTCCTGGTAATGCGTCCTTTGGTGTGGGAGCCTGAGTTCTCAGTGGTCGGCTGACTCTGCTCTTCATACACCAGTGCTGAGCGGGTCGCTAAACAGAAAGCCTTTGTTCATGGGCTGGCCTAACCAGGGCCTTCAATCCCATCATTACCCCTGCAGTTACTATGGTCCACACTGCCTTGGCAGCACGCTGAGTCCAACCACAGGTTTCTGACTCCAGGCCTTGACCAATAATTGCTGCTTACCCATCCCCTCCGATCCTGAGGGCCTGCTCGTGGGCCTTTGAACAAACCTGCTCTCCTGCCAGAGCCCTCCTTGTATGCATGCTCCCACGATCACTCTCCTTTCCACCCCCGGAGCTCAGTGCGATTACACTCCCAGACGGCCTGAGATAGCGCCGCTCACTCTGCAGCCTGACACAGGGAGGGCGCTGCAAACACACACTGCTCCAAAGTCTTCAACAGCTGTGACTAATCAGGTCACCAAGGAACTGGCAGTGTGGCATCTACCGTGCTGATCTCTAGGGAAGAGGAAAGTGAACTGGCCTTTGCCCTCCGAATAGCTCACCCAAAACCCCATGGAAGAGTTACGTATAAATGTTTGCTGGGTGAATGAATGAGTGGCCTAATATATTTATAAAGCATTCATTTATAATGATGTCTATCTCAAATATATAAAAAACTCACAGCACTCAAGAATAAGATACCTATAACTCCAGTGTCCAGAACAGGGCTCTTCATGCCCAAATGTGAACATCAACGGCTCACTGCTGGCTTCCACTCAGCTTGTGTGGGATGGTGGTGGTTGGCTTTATGTGTCAGCTTGACTGGGGCCACAGGATGCCCACATGTGGCTTTCTGTTCTTCTGGATGTCTCTGAGGTTAAGGTCTAATATGGTAGCTCTCACGCAATCAGCCAAAGGCTAAATGCATGGCTGCCTGAGTTGGGGCATCAGCTTATTCCTTTCTTCAGATTCAGAAAAAAAAAAAAAAATCATCTGTTTGGGTCTTGAGATCTTGAGTTTTGCAATGAGCACTTGTACCACCCAGTGCCCTGATTCAGGTCGCTTTCCCAGGACGCCAGCCTGCCAGCTGCACACCTCATAGCATCTCAGTGTCCGCCCCCATGAGAGCGGATTCCTTCTAATTAATCCATTTATTACAACTTCTACGGAGCCTTCTAGCTTCTACGACTTACTCTACAGCTATTTACATGCTCCTTTCTTACGTTTTTTGAAGGTTTCTATGTGGACTCCATACCTGGACCTACAGGACATGTTTCTACCACCTGCCCCTCTTTACGGGTTTAGTGAGATCACTGTGCTCCACAGTACTGGAGAAAGGCCTGTTTTGTGATTTCTTTTTGGTTTAGGTGCTTGGAGTAAACAAATGAAAATGTTTTTAGAGAACACCCTGGGCCTACAAAGATGAGCAGTGTCATGTTTTCAAGAAGGTACCCCAGCTGCAGGGCATCTGTGAGCCACAGCTTCTCGGCAGGGCTGTCACAGTCAGTCTGTGTAACAGTGGGGACCTGACCTTTTCTCAGACATTAGAAATGTCCTAAGAAATACTGATGCCAACTCTGGGAGTCCAGTTTCAAGAGCAGAGGCAGAGTGGCCTGACTCCTCCATTTCTGACAAACATTTATGCTGACTGTTAGGAAATGGTTGCCGATGCAAACCTCAGCAGGTATGACCTTGAATGTCCTGCTGCCCCAGGGCTGAGGAGGAAAAATGCAAATTCTTAAAAACACAGGTGTGTGTGTTTACACTTGTCGTTAAAAATGCATTTACAAAAAAACACATACTCAGAACTAGTAGGTGGGGGGGAAAAGCAATTAAAAAACAGTAGCTGAAAATGGGACGAGAACAAACAAAACTCTTAAATCAAATGACTACAATTATTTCAAGTAGGTTGCATTAACTTTGCAAATACATTAAAAAAAGGTCAGGTCGTACAGTGATCTGCCACGGCCTCCTGTTCATGCTGGACAGTTTTATGCCAGCTTCACACAAGCTAAAGCCCATCTGAAAGGAGGTAACCTCAATGAAGAACACGCTTCCTAAGATAGGCTGCCTGCAAGGCATTTTCTTTTAATTAATTAGTGCTTGCTGAGAGAGGACTTAGTCCATTGTGAGGGGGGCCACCCCTGGGCTGGCGGTTCTGGGCTCCATGAGAAAGCAGGCTGAGCAAGCCATGAGGCGCAAGACAGTAGGCAGCATCCTCCATGGCCTCTGCAGCAGCTCCTGCCTCCAGGTTCCTGCCCTAACTTTCCTCAGCTACAGGCTGTTACCTGGAAGTGTAAGATGAAATACCATCCCCACCCCGACCAGTGGCTTTGTTTACAGGGCAACAGAACCCTAACTAGCAGAATCCCCATTTCCTCAGCCCTGGTGCTGCCAAACAATTCTTGGTATTTTTATACACAACAGAATATCAGAATCCTCTACTAAATTGGGGTGGACAGACATTAAGGTCACTGATCTCTGAGAGAGGGGGTGCAGGGGGGGAGAAGAGAGAATATGGACGGTGGGGCAGGCACAAAACTTTGGAGCCCATGCACCTAAAGCAAACTGTGTCTCAGGATTAACTCTGTTTCCTTGTAATATATTACTGAATTCTACTCTCTAAATGCACACTTCTGCTGCAGGGTCAGGATTCTGGAGAGTACATGAGAAAGAAGAGAGATGAAGACAGTAGGAGCCAGGGAGGTCCTGTCCTCACCTCGTGACCTGCTGGCTTCACAGGGAGTGTGTGCACACCTCTCAACACTCACGCGTGAGCATTCTTGTCTGGGCTTCTGCACTGTACTACTTCAGCAGTGAGTGGTCCGTGACTGCGTTTCTACAGGAAGATTATCCCATTTCTGTTTAAATGGTGCCATCAAAACCTCTTGATTTACAGGGCCAAAGGGGAAGGCTCGCTGGGAAAAGCACTTGCTGCACAGACATGAAGAACAGAGTTGGAGACCCCAGATGCTGCTATGGCTGCCCGTAGGTTATATGAAGCAGTCTACGCAGCCACGTCACGATGACAGGGTGACACAGGAGCTCGGGAGCTGCTGAGGAGATACTGCTTTAGTGACTAACGAGCTGAAAAGTGCACAGATCCACTAAAGAATGGCACAGCTAGTTAATCACTAAGCTGGGTCTTACTACGGATGTAGGGAAGGACTGTTTGTATATGTACACACTCATGCGGTGTACATACATGTGCAGGCCAGTGAACAACATTAGGAAGCACTCCCCTGATCAGAGGCCAGAACTTCGAGGCCTGTGAGCCTAGCCAGCCTTTGCTGTGAGCTGGTTTCTTCACACCTGTCAGTGTGACGTCACCACTTACAGAGTGTGAGACCGCACACTTGCGAAGCTAGAGTCTCAGGGCCCTCTCCTCCCTGTACACTTCAGTATCCGAGAATTACCCAGAGAAGAGCTGAGGACCTAGCTCAGTGCTGGAGCTCCCCTACCTAGCATGTGTGAGGGTCATTTACTTAGAAGGTTGATGCTAAATCTAGCATGTCCTAACTTATCGTAGACAACATGCTAACATATATGCCAGTCATTTTATTAATGAATTACTGAATTCTTGAAAAAAAATTACAGGCTTTAATAAAAACGATTTTCCCCCTGGGGAGGGAAGGAGGTATTTGCTTTTTACAGAAAATAAAAATACTAATGATTTTCATCTTGTCTTCTTTCAAGACAACAAACTTAGATTGTATTTTCTTTTCTTAAAAAGAAAACCATCCGTTCAATAAACTAAAGCATCTGTAAGAGGGGAAGAAGATGGTGGTGGTAGCTGGCATTTTCAAGCAACTGTTCACCAAACCAGCAGTAACAGCAGGCAGATGATAACTGAAACAAGGTCAGAGTGTGGCCAACCTACAGGAGGAAGCCTGTTTCCGAAACTGTGACCGAGGCTAAGCTGGAATATGAAAGCATAAACAGCACACACACACACACACACACACACACACACACACACACACACACACACACACACACACACACAGACACAGACACACACACACACACACACACACCAGAAAGCTAGCTCTGAGTGAACCGAGCCCAGGCTTGCCCCAAAGGCATGCAATGATGGCCAGAGACCTGCCAGAGCTGAGAGAGCACACAGAGCTAGCACACACGCAGGGGCTGGATGTAAAAACGTCTGTCAATGCTCAACAAAGAAAACCTGACACCAACTGGGGGTAGTGACTTTCAGCTTCAAACTGCCACCATCGCTCAAAGATAACACTGAGGCTTAAGATGGTGAGGCAGAGGGAGCCACAAAACAGAATGGAGAGTCTGGGGATCCAGACAGAAGAGGGACATACCAGGCATGAAGGCCAGACCTAGACTTAGTGTTCAAAGAGAAGTAATTTACAAGACTGCCTAAGGACTTAGAAAAGCCACATTGATATTCACAGGAATAAAAGCAGAGATATAAGAAAACAACACGAGGCATAAATCCATATATAGTTCCAGAACATCCACAGTGACTGCGGGGTGAACACAGCAAGTGGCAAACAGCACGGGGCTACCTGGGTCACAAGGAAAAGCAATGGCCAGATTACAATACCTGCATCTGTAAAGACACGAAAGAAGCCCAGATGAACCACAACTCCCGAGAACAGGGGCGTTTTCAAAGATGGAGACTGACCAGCTGGTCTCAGGGTCCTCGGATGATCGGGAGGCCTGAGTGATCACAGGTGCAGACCAGCAACCAGCTTGGCCCACCAAGGAATTCTACCAGGAACCAAACCTCCAGGGCTGGTAGAGGTCAGTCAGGTCTACTTTAAAGAGCAAAGTGCAAATCTGAAGGGTTCAGCACACAAGATTTGTTTTCCCTGAGGTGTGTTTGCTGAGTTCTGGCCAGTATTTGGAAGGCTGAGGAAAGTAGGCCAAGTGTGTCTGCAGGCCAGCCAGCGGGAAAGCTCAGTTTGTGTGCTGGAAAGAGAATTCTGCTTACTTTCAACACAAACAACACTCAAGAGAGCTGGAGGAATCTGAGGTGGAAAGGGCAGGAGGCTACAGAGCTGATCTGAGCTTCACAGAGAAAGAGCAGAACCTCTGAGCCCCACGGAGCAGAGCTGTGGTCAAAAGTGAGACAAACTACCAGAGATGACAAGTGTACCTGAGGTTTGGCAAAGCCCACAAAGAACCCCAGGGCAGCTGAGTCCTGATGACAGCCTCCCATTGGCATTGCTGGCCCTAGAATGGAAAGAGAGGGCCTCACTGATGAGAGGCCCTAGCAGGACACTGCTATGCTACCATCTACACTGACACACGCTTCAGACTTCACTGTGGGGGCCTGGAGGGACGGCTCGGATTTGAAGAGTTTGGTATTCCTGCAGAGAACCTAAGTTCAGGTCCCAGCACGCATGTTGGGTGGCTTACACCTGCTGGTGACTCCAGCTCCAGGGGATTCGACACTATCTTCTGACTTCTGCACTTAAATGCACAAACCCGATTTGCACGCATACACAATAAACAAACAAACACACCTCTTTTTTTCCCCATTTTATGTATATGGGTGTTTTGTCTGTCCCTGTCTATGCACCATGTGTGGGCCTAAATGCCCAGGAGAGGGTGTCGGATTCCCTGGAACTGGAATTATAGACGATTGTGAGATGCTGTGTGGATGCTAGGAATGGAACCAGTGTCCTCTAGAAGAGCAGACAGTGCTCTCAACTGCTGAGTCACCTCTTTAGCTCAACAAAATCTTTAAAATAATTATTATGGGGGCTGCAAGATGACATAGTGGGTAAATGCATTTGGGGGCAAATATGAAGGCCTAGTTTCAATCCCTGTTGCCCACATGATGGGAAAAGCACAGGTGTCATGTGTCATGGCATGACCATGCCTAGAGATATACACATACATACAAATAAATACATGCTTAAGAAGTTAGAAATATGAATTGGTAGCCCACTGGCAAAAGAAACAATAATCTGGTAATCCAGGTATTTTCAGCATTCCATACCATCTGACACAGCATACCATATAAACAGGGGCATGTGTCAGAAAACAACTTCACCAGAGTGCCCAAAACTAACCCACTCTGGCTCACAGCTCCACAGTTTTCCTCTAACCACAGCCCTGGGGAGCAAAGTCACACGCTAGCTGGAGGTGTTCCCTCTGCTCTGTTACCTTGGCTGCCTGTTCATCAGATTCCACCCACCTCACCACTCCACTAACCACTACACCTTACTACAACAGTGTCCAACACTCCGCCCATCTCCCGTGAATCAGAGAGCCCGTCTCTTCTTCTTATTCCTCTCCTTGCACCCTGTCTTCTCTGTCTGCTGTAAGCAACCCACGAGGCCACAGCTTCTCTAGCTTCTGCTACATGTCACACCTCATCACAGGAGCGGATCCAGCCTCCCGGGCACTTCTCCCTAGCACGCATTCTCGTGCCTGTCACTCACTCCCACGCACGATCCTCAACTCACAGGAATACTTTACGACTGACACCGCTGTGCACGGGCCTATGCTCCCAGGGCAGTAATTGCTTCTTCGTGTTAACATGACCTGACTCTTCCTCTCATGGTCCAGGGATGCTGCCACGGTTCTGGCCACACAGAAGGATTTGGCGGTGGTGGGAAGTGGAAACAGGGGGTGTTGGCTTAATCATGGAGTTAAAACAAACTGGCAGATTGAGAATATGGAAGAGTGAAACTGACTAATCCATGACTCTCAGATTTCTACTGCAAACAATGACTTCCCACTTGAAATATTCTTTTCTTCCTAGTTTTGCAGTTATTTTCATTGCCGTGGTCTATAACGGCCCCCTCACCCCCCCAAAACAATTTTGTACACTCTCCCTCGTCTATGTGTGTGTGTTATCTACTCCAGGCATGAGGTCATGTTACAGCTGCGATCCTGTTTCTCCATAACCATCATCATTTCTGGGCCAGTAGGCCAACCAGAGTACATTCTCACCACAGTTCTGTTACCATGGTGATGGCAAGCCACACCACAGGAGAAGCTGCACTGAAGCCTCTGTTCAGGCCATATCTGCTACCATGGCACAGGCCTCAGTCCTGAGACAATCAGGCGCAGACATGGTTCTAGAACTCAGCTGCTTCAACTGTGTGTGGGCTACAGGTCCATATGGGGGTTCCCTAACTTTCAAAAAATACCTATGTAAGAGTAAAGATTTCTGAATATACAATGGCCCCAAAGCTCAACATAAAATTTGGAATGAATCAGGGAAATGCCTGGCAGCTTGCCTGTGCTGTGTCAGACTTCACTGCAGCCTTGGCTCTGAACATGGGGCCTGGAAATGTCACACCGCACACACTGTTAGGCATTATGAACCACCTTGCTTCAGTTCCACAGACAAAGCTCTTACAGAAACATGCCGGCTTAACTGTGGGAAACACAGTCGTCCCGTGCTTTCCCATCTCATTGCTTGGCATGAAAGAATCAAATTAGGATATATCTGGATTGTATGTGCAATACCTGTTGGGTTTTTTTTTTTTTTTTTGCATTTGTTTGTTAACTGTGTGTGTGTGTGTGTGTGTGTGTGTGTGTGTGTGTGTGTGATGAGAAGTAACACACACACAGTGTTAAAAAAGAAAAAAGAAAGAAACCTTGGAAGAGAAGTGAATTTGAGCAAAGGTTAGTGAGGGATGGCCAGGCGAAATGCCAGGTATAGATCAGGATGACTGAAGATCTATGTATGTTAGGCAGTCCCACTGCTGACCATGTCACTAGATAAGATAGAGTCATGTCCACCAAGGACATGTGAGGATGCTTTGTAGGGCAAACCTAAGAGAAACCAGAGGAAGAGCCATCAAAGAACAGTCAGAGGGGGGTTCTGGGAAAAAGAACAAACAATGAAAAGTGCTCAGTGACATCAGAGATACAAAAGGCAGGCTGAGCCATGAGTTCAGAGGCTGCCAGTGATATATTTACATCTCCCTGTGGGTATGTGTGACAGACATCACATTTCATTAAGATAAGAAAAACCGAGTGACCAAGAGGTGGAAGAAATTCCATTTACGGGCTGAATTCAAGACAACCTGAGTGCAAGCTTGCAGAGAACTCGCAGGGTGTTTCTGGCCTACGCAAACAAATGCCACTGTCTATGTGTAGAACAGCAGAGACGGGGCAGCCAGAACGTCAGCCCCACATGCACACAGCAGCTGGCTCAGACCCCACACTGCAGTTAGAGAACTGTCCCAGGAATGAACAAAATCTGGACGTAAACATTAAGTTTTGGAATTGTGTAAAAAGATCCCAACTTGTTACAGGGCACCGCTTTCTCTCTGCTCTAAAGGGAAAATGAGTGACAGCCAAAGGGAATTAAAAATATGGACATATGAGCAACAGACTGGGTCAGTATCACACAAGCTCTGGGAGGCCAAGCATGCAGAGCAGCTGCAGAGAGCACTTGAGGTGCTCAGCACTCAGAGTCCACCCTGGAGCAAGAGAAGAGACATGAGGGAAGGAAGTGGAAGAAGAGTGGGTGGGGCTGGGGAAATGGCTCAGGGATTGAGGGTGCCTACTGATCTTCCAACTGAGTCCAGTTCCCAGCACCCACATGGCAGCTCACAAGCAGCTGTCACTCTGGCTTGGGGTGGGGGTGGGGGTGGGGGAATCCAACTCCCTCTGCAAGCCTCTGCAGACACCTCATGCATACACACCCACTCACAAGCACACACTATATATAACTAAGAATGCTTTTAAAAGTAAATAAATGTACACATAAATATTTTAAATGACAAGGCAAAGGATAAAAAGTCTTGACCTGAAAGACACCTGCAAAGTTTTGTGAAATTATAGTTTTGTAGTGCTTAAACTGTGGACAAAAAAAAAAAAAAGACATTTTAACAGGGATCTTCAATGTAAAAATACTTAAGAATGGGAATTGAAGACGGTGTGGCAGTTAAGAAAACTATTGTTCTCACAAAGGTCCCGAGTTTTATTCCCAGCACCCACATCTGGTGGCTAATAACCGCCTATTGCTCTAGCTCCTGGAGATCTGATGCACAGACATGTGTATATATGTTTTAATTTTCAAAATGCTTTTAAAAAAGAATGAAAACGGCAATTCTCCTATATAGTATTAGTTATAAAAGACAAGTGATGGAAAAAGAATATTTTGCTGTGAGCACACACAAAGGAACAAGAAGCGGGCCTTGTGCCCTGAGCCCTCGGTTGAAGAGAGGTGAGGTGGGAGGTGGTTATCTGGCCACTAAATTACCTGGACTGATGCCAGTTCACACAGAAGGTTAATAAATTACAAATCATTACACTAGTCTGTTCTGCGTTTAAAACTGGCCTTACAATACAACATTTCATTTTTCTTACTCCTTCAAAGGCTTCAGCCTTTCAGTTATGCTAGAGAATATTTTAAATAGGCAAGCGGCATTATGCATCCATTAAATGATAATTACTTAGCAGCTGTTGACATCATGCAAAATGCTAACTCAGCACTACAGTAGGCAGGAAAAGTTCCTCAGGCAGGAATGACGTCATCAAGATGGTGAAGAGGGGCGGGAACAAGGATACCTGCCAGAGTAAGAGACCCCAGATCAGTGCCTGGAGATGCAGACAAAAGCACCAGAAAGACTCAGGCCCTCCAGGACTCCTGGTCTGTTGGGGGAGGGTTGGGATCCACCTCTCAGCTTGAGATCTTCTGTTGCAAGTCCAGGGCCCTCCACCACTACCACACCCAGTGCCACTCACCCTCCTTCCACATCTTCTCACAATGCTAATCCACTTACACTCACTCTGTGACACCGGAGGGAAAGGGCCACCTGCTAAGTGTCATCCAGAAAGAAATAAAGGCTGGATAAAATGAGGGCTTCTGGGCACTCTGTCCACCCAAATCCAAGTGACCTGGAAGGCCTAGCTTCGAGTTTGCAACCACGTCAAACTAAAGCATGCGAGAGAGCTGAAACTGCTGCCCCCAGCTCCCCCCCCCCCGCCCACCCCCATACCCCAACACATACCTCACTTCCTACCGAGATAGCTACCATTTGCTCAAAAATAACTGGAATTTGCTAATGGTCACAGGACTGATAGGAAGCCCCGCCTTACTTGTTCTGACACTAGAGGCCAAATTGAAGACAAAACACACAGCTTTGTACTAAAACCTGAGGGCTGGGACAAAATTAAAGAAATAAAAGAGAAAGCATTATAAGCTTCGTTTCTTTGAGTAACACAAATGAATTTAAAGAAAAACGCCTGAAAATATATACAGTTAATTGCAAACAAGATGAAGATGAGAAGCAGCAAGCATTTGGGCATTATGTCTCTTCGGTAAGCAAAATAATACTACGCACGGCACAGCGTGTCACAAGAACACTGTACTCTTCAGAGAAGCAGAAGTCAGGTGGTGGAAGAGCAGACCTTTGATCCCAGCACTCGGGAGGCAGAAGCAGGAGGATCTTTGCGATTTCAGGGCCAGCCTGGTCTACAGAGGGAGATCCAAGAGAAACTCTGGCTTGGAAAAAAACAAAACAAAACAACCAAACAATAAAGAAAGTTAGAAAAGGAAGCAGGATAGGTATTAGAACACAGTCTCTTTAAGGCAGGGCTGCAGCAGCACCACAAACTGCTGTATCTCCAGCTCAATTCAGCCCCCAACTCAGCACAGCTCTTACTGAACCAAAGAAGAACAAACGAACGAACAAACGAGAGGGGAACTTTAGAGCCCTGCATCTGAGAAGCAGCACACACCATGTCTGAGGGGAAAGGAGCTGCCATGTCTAGCTAGACTAAAAGTCACTGCAATAAACTCAGGCATACACCATCTCATGTAAGAAACTAACTAGCACGACGACACCATCTATACACGGATTAAGAGTAAAATAGCAGGAAAAAGTTAAAGAGTCAAACTGATGGGGGGGGGGGGTCAAGTGGATTGAAAAGCTCCTGACTGAATCTCTCCTCAGCCAGTTCCCCAGCTAAGACTTTTGTTCATCAAATGGAGACTGTTTCTGTATATTCACAAAGCCACTGATATCATCAAGATTTATACGTTAAGAAAGTATGGCTACAAAAGCTGGCTTTGAAATTTTTATCAAAAGAAAAAAGGATGCTTCTATCTTTCCAGGCTTACATTTCTATTTCATTTAACTCTGCATCAATTATCTCCTTCCACACCATGCTGGCTAGTTTATGTCAACTTGTCACAAGCTAAGGTCATCTGAGAGGAAGGAACTTCAATCCAGAAAATGCCTCCATAACATGGCTGGAGGCAAGCCCATAGTGCATTTTCTAAATTAGTGATGGATGGGGAAGGGCCCAGGCCATTGTGGGTGGTGGCAACCCTGGGCTGGTGGTCCTGAGAGAAAGCAGGCTGAGCAAGCAATGATGAGCAAGCCAGTAAGCAGCACTCCTCTGTTTGTGTTCTTGTCCTGACTTCCTTTGACTATGCACAGTGATATGGGTACATAAACAAATAAACTCTTTCCTCCTCTGGTTGCCTTTGGTCATGGTGATTCATCACAGAAACCCTTAACTGTCTACTTTTAACTCTACCCAAGTAAAGTAGCTACTTGGAAATGACAGCCCTCATTTAGGTGACATGTTGAATGGTGTCTACTCATGTCCAGATCTAACACATGTTCCTAATGAATTTTTCTGCAGAGTTCACTCAAAGTGCTTTGCCTAAGTCCTCTTTGTACTGCTGTAACGAAACGCCAGAGTGCGAAGGGTACAAACAGTGGGTTTCCAGCTCTAAAGGGTGGGAAAGCCTGGATGGAGGAGCCTCAGCTCATGAGGTACTTCTTGTGAGATGACACACAGGAAGTATAGGTGGGACCACCAAGAGACTGGCACCCCTGTCAATCATAAGGACAGTGTGGGTGTGGCTTTCACCTAAGACCCTAACTGGGCTTCCATCCCCTTGATTAGTTATTAACTGCAAATCAGGCAGAAGGCGTTACAGACTAATGTCTGAGGGGGAGAAATTTTCCTGAACGCTTTCAGGAAAATCAGTATTATGAAGAAAGGGTTGCTTGGGGTGAGAACACACTAAACAAAAGCACACAGCTACCAAACAGGAGTTTGAACTCTTAGGTATCTGACTACGCATTCTAGAAGCGATCGCTTTTAATGCCACCCAGATAGCTTATGAAATTATTTAAAACAAATTAAACACGGCTCCTTGATTATTAATAGCTATCTTGAGAAAAGACAGTGAAGGGGGGACAGGGGTGCTTATGACTAGCTGGAAGCCGTGCTACAGACCACAGCACTGAATACAAAGCTTCCCCACAGGGTGCCCTCCACTAAACCTACCACCTGGCTGAGTCTGTGTCCCAGGCTTGTTCTGATTTCCTCAGCAGCTTACAGACAGTGGTCCTGTTTTTACACATTAAAAAGTCTAGAAGAATGTCACCCCTCTCAGCCCCTATGCCCAAGCTGATCTCCCTATCTGAGCAATTCACCTGCAGTCCTCCTGGTCACCCTACCTGCACTGACTATTTTCCACCGCTGTGATCAAACACCTAACAAGAAGCAACTTAAGGGGAGACGGGCTTTGGTCCACAGGTTGAGGGCGAGCAGCTCTTTATACCAGAGAAGGGCATGGCAGCAGTGACTTGAGGCACATGGTCACATTATGTCCACTGTCAGGAAGCAGAAAGCAGAGAGGAAATGGGGTGGGGCTATGAAACTTCAAGGCCTAACCCCAGGCTCCTACCTCCTTCAGTTGGGCCCCACCTCTAGGGCTGCCCTAGCTGCCCAAGATTTCAAATCTTGAGTCTATGGGGCCATCTCCTATTCACACCCCACACTTACTGGTACTCTATGGGCCATCTGAACATGGCACTAAACACACACCTCCAGGCTCTCCAACTTCACCACCCACAACATCTGATGCAACTGCATACACTAGTGTGTGTGTGTATACATAATATATATGTGTACACACACACACACACACACACACACACCAGTATGTACCTTCCCAAACTTTATAAGCTTAGGTAACTTCCTTCCGCTTTCTCTCTCTCAGTTTCCTCATCAAGAAAATAGAATAGGGGCTGGAGAGATGGCTCAGCCATTAAGAGCACTCTGCTTTCCCAGAAGTCTTGAGTTCAATTCCCAGCAACTGCATGGGGGATCTGATGCCCTCTTCTGGTATATGGGTGTACATGCAGATAAAACACTCATATACAAAAAATAAATTAATAATAATAATAAAAAAAGGTTTCCACATCACAGAATTCCTAAGAAAATCACACGACTCGACACCTGTGAGCGTGTAGCGTAGCAACTCCCACAGTGTTTGCCATCGTTGTCAAGTACTTTCAGTACTGCCTGCAAAAGTTTTAAGATTTCAGGACATAAAACCAAGCGCAAATCCCTCTTCCACACAAACCTCTCAGGCACAAGAGAGCAGGAGAGGGAACACACACTTGGTCCAGGCGGCGCGGAGGAGAGAGAGAGAGGGGTGCATAGGGAGAGGAGTGACCCCAGCAGAGCAGAAGTGAGGCAGAGTGGGCCACAGGGCCGCTCCTCAGTGAGCAGAGACTGGCAAGCAAAACTTGCCTCTAAGGAATGCCGGTCCTGGAACGCAGTTTTGCATCTGAAACCATTTTCAGAAGCAGCACGCTCGCTTACACCAACCCGCCCGTTTATCACAGCGATTCTTAAATGAGTACAACAATATTGTCTTCATCTCTCCAAACGCTAAGATGGTTCGAATTTCATAAACACCACCACGGGTCACTCAACTTTTCTTTTAGTTACTAAGAGAATAAACCCATAGCATGAACACATTTCCTAAGGACTCTGTTGTAGAGAAAGCACCTTTCTTATTTAAAGAAACTGTAAATGCAGCTATGGACAAAAGCCAGCCTTGGTGAAACCTCATTGCTAGCTGTATCTTAGAACAAGCCCCCTTCCCATGTGCAGGCAGCATTCTGTTACTAAAACAGCAAAGCCACACACTATGCAGTAATACAAAGCTTAGGTCTGGCTCCCTTATATATCCCTAAGGGGTGTGTCCATGGACAGCAATTCGAGTCCAGCAACTGTGCAGTGTAGTCAAGGCATCTCAGACTTGGATGCCTGGAGATGCCAGCGTGGCTACCTCCTCACTGTTACCTTTTAAATGCTTCCGCCGGGTTCCTCTCACACTCTCCAGGCTCTAGGAGACTTTGGACGGCTGGATCTCTTAGCTTGTCCTCATAACCTTGGAGAAGTCCACTTTGGCAGATCTGGGCGACCAGCCCTCTGATAAACCCTCCAACGCACAAAGTGTCCGAGTCCTGGGCTTTGCAGAAGTGGAAAGCCAACGCCTGGCGATGCAGACCTCTCTGCTGGCTGGCGGGTGAACTGGGCCACAGGAGCTCAGTGCATAGGGCTGTCTTCCCACTGCCAGGCCCTCCTACCAGCAACACACCCCAGGAGGCCCCCTTGCCGGAGATGGCACTAGCATTATTCCCAGCATTCCCGGCGAGGGACTGTGTGTTGGCTGTACTGCTGCAGCAGCTGGATTTCTCCTGGAGGCAGTGCTGAAGTTTGTGGAAAACCCATTCCCGACAGTAAAACTGCTTCCCTTGCAGTAGACTCGTTTGGGCCATTTTGCAGACTTTTTCTTCCCGAGGGTTAGTCATAATAGGTCTAGTTTTGTTTTTTAAAATCTTCAGCGTGGGCTAGAATCTGGATACATTGCCACAGGCCTCACGTCCATCTGGGCATAACTTGTACGTTAAGTTAACTGGGAATGGCCAGGTACAGTGAAATCCAACAGCCCTAGAGTTCATTTGGCAAAGAAATGTGCCTGTCTTTATTATTTGGTTCCATAGCCTTAATTAGCAAAGGATATACTTATTTAATTATCAAACGGATGTAACGATGGCTTGTCCCGAAGGTGGGCGACACCATTCCTGGATCTTTTGGGGTCACAGAACTCTTGTGGCTCAGTCTGGAGTTCATGTGATGGTAGATGTTTCAAGTACACCAATGAGAACACACATCTGGAAAACAGAAGAGGACAGCCAGTGCTTGGATCTGTAGAAAACGCCTCCACAGCACGGCAAGGCTCAGGGCTCTATCTGAAAACGAGATGCAGAAAAGTCATCCATTATGTTAAGTGGCACCAGAGAGATTGCATTTAGACAGGATGTAGGTAGCGCTGTGTCTCTCTCGCTGAAGGATGAGCATTCCGAGCCTAGAGCCTAGTTCTTGCCAGTTTCAGACATATGACCGCTGCCAAGGAGCTGTTTCAAATTAGAGTCTCTTATGTGGCAAAAATCACAAACCTCTGTTGACACCTTCTTAATGGAAAACATTCATAAAATAAATTTTTCGAGATGACAGATTCTTAATAGACCTGTTTGCAGGTTCCTGGGTGTTCCTATGTCCAGGTAGTCAACAGTTCCCAAAACTAAAATGAAGCAAACAAAACACCACGTTAAAACCTATTTGTTACAACTCATCGGAGAAAGCACTTTTAAAAAGTTACAGGATTGTCCCTTAAATAAACCCATTTTCCCTTTTATACTTTTTCCTTCCTTCATGCTTCCGAGTCAGATTTTTACAGAATTAACCCAGATTTTGAAAGCCTCACTGTCGAAACGGAAACAAAATGGTACTTTATGCCATCTACAGCAGCACCCTGGATTTCAGCCTGAAAGCCATCGCAGTGTAGCTGTGCAAGAGCGCCACTGAGGCAGCTCAGGCTCACCCCGGCCAGCGGGGCTTCTTTGTTGATAGTTTGCAGACCCTAGGGGAAGCTCCGAGCCGCGGCTGCACCGGACCAGCTCCCGCAGAAGGCCGGCTGAACCGGGCAGGCAGTCCCCACTCAGGCCCAGGAGGACGCCTGCTTCCCCGAGTGCTCGCGGCCGCAGCTCCGGCCCCGGCTCGGCTGACAGACAAAGGCTCGGAACGAGGTTCTGTCCGGTGCGGCGCGGGCAGGGCGCGGCCCAGGTCCCGCTGCGGGCGCCGCCTCCAGCCCCGGGAATCCAGAGAGGGTCTGACCCGCCTGGCCCCCCAGCTCCGCTGCAGAGGCCGCTCCGCCCGGCCGACTGCCCGCGGTTACCTCAGTCCTTCCAGCTCCACGTTCCCGGGATCTCTGCAGCCGTTCCGCCGTCCCGGCCCCCGGTGCGCTCCGCCTCGCACCCGCCTGCGGCTCCCGGCCGCCGCCAGCCCGGCCGCCCCGCACCGCGGCGCTCCGCCCAGCCCCCACAGCCGCCACCGCCGCCGGCGCAAAGACTGTCTCCGCCAGCGCCAGCGCCCCGCCCGCTGCGCAGGACCCGCCCACTCAGGGCCCGCCCCGCACAGACCCCGCCTCGTTGCACGATGACCACGCCCTTCGCGGACCCCGCCCCTCCTCATAGGTCACGTCCCGCATAGACCCCGCCCCTCCCAATTAAGCACCAGCCCATTGGCCCGCCTCTCGCAGGCCCTGCCCAACCTTTCTTTCCTCGCAGGCCCCGCCCAGCTCGTAGCACCGCCTCATCTGGCCCAGCCATTCCCCTCAGACTCCGCGCGCCACGGCTCCGCCCTGCCCCTCCCACCGTCCTCCGCACCCACACCGAGCGCGAGTGGGTCTTGGTCCTGCGGTGACGGAGTGGCGTCCTGGTCCCCAAGCTAGGCTCCGTGGCCGCCTTTGTGCGATCGCTCCCTGTGCTCTCCCAGGAAAGCCGGACGTCGTCTGCCTCCGTCCCTAGCTAGGAAGGCGGCTCTGTTAGGCCCGCTCAGGCTGAGAGGTAGGGTGTTATCTGTTGCTGGCTTAACTCCTGCACCTGTAGTACCAGGCACCTTGTCCGGGTTGCCAGCGAACCTGCAGAAATGAGTTCATTCTCCAAAACTGCCTGGAAGCTGATTTTCATAAAGCTACAGTTTGGGTTAGTTTCTGCTTTAACAGCTTTAGTCATTACTTAACCTACAGCATAGGGCAAGACTGTTAAGTGGAGATTATATATATATTTGTTTTAATTTATCCTGTATATGTAATTACCATTAAACCACTACTAAGTTAACTAAAATAATAATAATAATAATAATAATAATAATAATAATAATAATAATAATAATAATAATAATTTAGGCCTAGACCAGAAGATAGAGAAAAACCTGGTCTAGTAGGCTATCCTCAATGAAATGGAACAGTTTTTGAGAGGCAGTCTTTGTATGTAGCATAGGCTGTCCTTCAACGTGACTATCCTCCTTTCTCTACCTAACTAGTGCTAGGATTGCAGGCATGGATCATGTCTCCTGAAAAACATCAGCTATAACTGTCATTAATCTTCAGGCCCATTTGGATATTAATTTTTTAATTATGCATTCCTCACAATTCACTTATTTTGCTTCTCATAGAAAAGCTAACAATAACTTACATACGATTTGATCAAATTTATCAATTGCCTAAATACTAAAAATAACAGATTATTTGCTCCATGTGTGTGTGTGTGTGTGTGTGTGTGTGTGTGTGTGTGTGTGTGTTTTGTTTTGCTTGAGGCAGGGTCTCCCTGTGCTGTGGTAGACGACTTGGAACTTGCTATGTAGACCAAGGTGGCCTCAAACACATAGAGATCTGCCTGCCTCCACCTACTGAGTCCAGAGATTAAAGATGTGTACCACCAGCTGGGTCCAATAACCCCAACACGGTGAGTTCAAAGGCCAGCCTGCTCTACAAAGCAAATCCAGGACAGCCATGGCTACATAGAGAAAGCCTGTCTTGAGGGGAAAAATAAGATTTGCCTCTAGCTCACATACATTGTTTAGTTTCTTAGCCATATTTTCTTTAACAGAAGAGACTGGCATCTTTCTGGGGAAAGACATTTTAAAAATAGTTTTCCTTATTATTTTGTGAATAAAATGTTCTTAAGTCTTCAAAGTTTCATAAATGTGAAATTATTCACATCTTCAAGCATATTTGACACATGTAGACCAATTTGTTCATTTAATGTTTCTTTTACTGATTTTTTTTTTCACTATTAGAGGTGAGGTACATATTTAGCTCAAAGCAAACTGGCTGGATAAAGTAGAGTCTCAGTTTCTATTGCCTTTATTTGAAAACTACAAATTCTCGTTCCAAATCTTGTAACAGATTGGTTTTGATCCACATCCAGGGTTATACCCTTCATCAAATATGGTTGAAAAGTGAGCTCATCATATTGTTAAAGTTGATGTTTATATTAACATTTTAAGCAGATTATATACTGCAACTATCGTTTTAACCACTTATGTATAAAATAAGGTTTCATCCAGTTAGGACCAATACCTCCAACCAAAAGATTCACCTCACAGACTAAGGTATTAAAAAGCACAAATAAAATTTCAAACCGGGGTTTTTATATTTATGCTTGTTTGTTCTCTTCTTTGGTAGGGAAAATTATCCATTTCTCTGTAAACCCTGATTTAGGCCATTTCAGCAGGTGGAGGCACAAACATCAGAAACTCAGATTTTTAGGGATTTTAAGTAAGAAGCTTTGAAAACGCAGAGGACTCCTACTGGTAGTCTGCCGTACATCCTCGGGTTTTCCTCAAAAAGCCAAGCTTTGAGGAGTTGTGCATCTCAGACGATGTCACGGCTTTGATGAGCTCCGCTTGCTCTGTGCTTCCTGGCCAGATCGAGTAGTCTTTACTACACCTACTCCAGAGAGCTTACATATGATTCTCACTGAATCTCAGGAAGGCACACATAGCAGGAGGCCCAAGTGTCGGAGGCAGTGGCTGACTACAGCACAGAAGAAGTACACTGCCGTTGTGTGTATGTGTGTGTGTGTGAGAGAGAGAGAGAGAGAGAGAGAGAGAGAGAGAGAGAGAGAGAGAGAGAGAGAGGGACAGAGACAGAGACAGAGACAGAGACAGAGACAGAGACAGAGACAGAGAGAGAACACACTACCCTTCCCATGAAGGTACATTTTGGGTTTTGAAATAGCTCACCATTCTAGAAAGAAAAGTGCTTTTCATTTATAAGGGCTAGGGAAGAAATCCCCCCAAGTGGCTTTTTTTGTTGTTGTTGTTTTATTTTGTTTTATTTATTTATTTATTTATTGTTAAAGAACTCGACACAGATTGTGCCACACACCACTCAACAGGACAGAAGCTGGAAGAAAAGTAACGGAAGTGCCACACCCATCCCACGTGAGTTTTAATCTTGCTATTTAGTGCAGGTATTGTTTGCATATGCATGGGGCAAGCTGGTTATGCTGACTGAACTTAACCGAAATGGAGAGCATAGGAAAGGCATTAACTTGTAAGAATACAGTAGTTCTCCAGGGCTTGAGGCAAGAGGACTACTGAAAGTTCTAGGTCAGTCTGGGTGGCTTAGTAAGATACTGCCCCGCCAACGACCAAGATATTCTGTTGTTCTCCTGAGCACCTTTAGGAGGAGTGCCTTTATAAGCTTTACATGTTGAAGGTACTTTGTTGCTTGCCCTGTTCTAGAAAATATCCATCAAGTAGCTTTCTGCTTGTAAGATGTAAGAGGTACAGGTGTTTCCCCTCAAAGGATAAGAGAAACCCCAGATAAGTTGTATGCTGTGGAATGTCAGGCCAGAGTGATGAAGACATTCCAAGTATGGTGAAGGAGCTGACTGCAGGGCTCCTAGACGGAGTATTAATTGTCAGTAGACCCTATGTTACACCTACAGTAGACTTAGTAGTGTGAATTTAAAACTCGGCCTTGTCTGCCTCTCAGAGGCAGAAAGGAACTTTTAGGCAGCAAGTTAGGATCCTCTACCAATATGCCAGGCATTGACCATGCTGAGTCTTGGTGACCTAACTTAAGCCCAAGTCACCCTGCACCTTTTCACAGAGTATCATCCGTTTATGCGCAATCTTAGAACCACATGTTAAATATCAGAGAAGTGTGGAACTGGATTTAGTAATAAGTGACCTTCAAGAGTTTGTGTATGTGGCCTATGCCGTATGGCTATATAGAATCATAGCGATAATCACATAGAATTATACCAATCAGAAACCAGTGTTAAGTGTCATCTGTCAAGGTGAGCTTCTGTAACTTTATTATGTCTGCTGCACATCCTCCAGTGAGACGGCAAGGAAAGAGGCTAAATTAATCACTTCATTAGCTTGCATATAATTTGTTAACGTGAACGTTCCCAGGGAAATGAAAGCTACTGTTTAATCACCTGTCCTCAGGCTATCCATGCTCCCAGCAGCACACTTTACTTTTTCATTCTCCAAACTACTTCTATCTGCTGAGCCACACTTACGGCTTCAGGATGGTCGGTTACCTTCAGGAGGAAGACTACCATGATGTGCTCAAAAGCACAAGGATGAACTGAAACTAGCTTCTTTGGGAGTCACAAATCTAGTAAGAAAGTTGTCTTCAAGGGCTGGAGAAATGGCTCTGAGGTTAAGAGTTAGGAAGGCTCGCAGAGAACCGGAGTTCATTTCTCAACATGCACAATGGTTGGCTTATAACGTTCAGTTCCAAGGGGATCCTATCCTTTTTGGCCTCTGAGGACACTGTGCACTAACTTGCACATACCTACACGCACATACACCTGTAATTACTTGCACATACCTGTGTGCACGTGCACATGCACACACACACACATACACACACAATTACATAAAAAATAAAACTAGAGAAAGCAGAAATTTTTCTAAGATATCAAGATCGTATTGCGTACACTGCAGAGAGCTCACTGAGGCACGCTGTAATGATAACGCCGATGAGAAAGACACCATTCAGTACATCAGAAGGCCCGTCACAGTGTCAGGCAGTTGTGCCTCTTTTTGTTTCAAGTTAGATGAGTGGTTTGCTAGCCACCAAGATGTAATTCATAATTTTCTTAAGTCAACCGGGGCAGGTGTCTATATTTTTGATTTTCCTGATATACCATCTTTCTTTTGGAGGCTGTTAAATTTTCTTTCTGCTTTCATTGAGTGTTGCCTAAGTTTGCTGTGCTTTGAAGAATTCTTCTGGCAGAAAAATATAATTGAAATTCTAAGTCAACACTGAGTTGGTTAAAGACCAGAGCCTGACAGGTGTGGCTGTGAGACACTGTCCAATCAGCGGTGGCTGCGATGACAGAATTTGGAAAATGTCCTATAAATAAGGGCAAAGACTCCCATTCTTCCAAGGGGAGGCAAAAAGTAGTAATCTCCCTACCATGCAGCTACCTGTGTCTCCTACGTTGATGCCTAGATGCTCCCTGCTCCCTGCAGTGGCTGTCCTTAGACAGTCTAGTCTGTTGGTCACATTGGAATGTAACAGACATGAGAGTACATCAGTTCCAGGCCAGGATTCTCCACCAGGGAAGGCTCACATTTAAGAACCACCATTAATGATTGAACTAGAAATGATCATAATGAGTGCGTTCACGCAGAAGCAGAGAAACTCACATGGTACATACTCACTTATAACTGGACACTAACCCAAGGGGCATGTCCCATGAAAGTCTTCACTTACCAGGAAAGTGGGATAGAGGTGAGGACATTCTACGGGGACTCTAGGTGAGAGAAATATAGGAGATAGGGAAATAGATAGATCCAGAGGGTCCTAGAAACCTACAAAAAGAACACTATGATGGGCAGATCTGGGCCCAGGGGTTCTGCTCAAACTATGGCACCAACCAAGGACAATAAGTGCAGTCAGCATCAAACCCCTACCCAGATCTAGCCAAGGGATAGGACATTCTCCACAGTTAAGTGGGGAGTGGGGACTGACTTTCACACGAACTCTGGTGCCCCATATTTGGCCATGTCCCCTTGATGGGGAGGCCCGATAGCACTCAGAGGAAGGATAGCAGGCTACCAAGAAGAGACTTTATACCCCAGCATCATATTCAGGGGGAGGAGGTCCCCCTCAGTCACAGCCATAGGGAAGGGGATTGGGTGAAAGCGGGAGGGAGGGAGGAATGGGAGGATGCATGGGATGGGATAGCAATTGAGATGTAATATGAATGATTTTATTTTTCAATAAAAAAGAAAAAAAAATTAAAAAAAAAAAAGAACCACCATTAAGAACCTCACTATCTAACTTAAGAGAACATGCAGAGCAACCATACGAAGAGAGACTCAGCCAGCCCAACATCCCAGGAAGCACTGAGGTCCCAGTGTCACCACCTCCAGCACCATGAACTAAGTGCACTAGGACCAGTGGCAGGATTGTCCAACCACGCCTGTGAAGCCTCAGGACTAGTGAAACAAACGGCTGCAGTGTCAAGGCTGTACCCTTCTAGGGGATACACAAAGTAACAGGGTGACCCACAAACACAGGCTGAACATACTAACTCAGCCTCTGGAATAGAAGGATGCTCGAAACATAAAAAGGGCTGAGATGATTTCCAAGAATGGGAAACTTTGTGTGTGACTTGACAGGCTGAGTCCCAGGCACAGTTCCGCATTGTTGAGCACATGGGATAAAAATCGCATCCAGATGCGCACGCCTTTAGTCCAGCACTCGGGAGGCAGAGGCAGGCGGATCGCTGTGAGTTCGAGGCCAGCCTGGTCTACAAAGCGAGTCCAGGACAGCCAAGGCTAATACAGGGAGACTCTGTCTCGAAAAACAAAACAAAAACAAAAACAAAAACAAAAAAACAAAAAAAACATATGAGTATAGAATGTGCATGAGAGCAATGAGTTTTACATTTACATTGCTGGTTGTTTTCTTGCTGCCACACAAAGTAACTGTCTAAATCAGTTTTGGCAGGTACTATGGTAAGTTATGCACAAGAGACCCGCTGGGAGGTGGGCCTCTGGGAGTGACTGTGGGCAATTATTTGGTTATGTTAATTAGCGAGGGAGGATGTGCCCACTGTGGGTGGCAAGCAGTGCCTGCCTGGGGTCCTGGACTGTAGAAACAGAGAGCACGACCTGAAAACACATCAACACATAGCAAAATTGCTGTGTTTCTTCAGCCAAGTCTAGAAACTGGGTCTTATTTCAACAACTTGGCACTTTCTAAGATTTAATTACCTTAAATTAAGGTTAAAATCAACTGATTTTTCAACTTTGAGTATTGGTTGGAGGGTATTCCATAAAATAAGAAAAGTCAAATTTTTTACTTAATTTATACTGTTAAAAATTAAACAGTGTGTACCGAAACCTATCTTAAGATGAATGTTTTTCAAACGTAATTTACTATATGACGTAAGAGTTGGCACCTGCTGTATCTTTCCCAGGTACGTTTGTTATTTGATATGATCTTGGTACTGTGGCCCTGTATTATAGCGCACGGTAGTTTAATTTGGCTGAATGTCAAGTAAAATGAATGAAGAGTATTTTAGTCTTTATATTCTTATATGCCTTCGTTATTTGCTTCCGGGAGATCTTAGAAAACTCACACGCACAAGTGACTGGCACTTTCTGTGATTGATAAGATACAAGCTGTGCTTTGCATATGTCCACACAGCACGGACTAGAAATTCAGGCACGGTTCCTGAACGCCCAGAAGAGCAAGGTGGTTGCGCTTGATAAGGCAAGCCAGAGCTGCAAGAAAACACTGCAGTCCAAGTGTGCCCTGAGGAGAAAGCAGAACCCAAAAGTTCAAGGCAGGGGTGGTGGGAGGGGCAGCGGGCACGAAACTGTCCTAATTTACTTTCTGATGCTGTGGTAAACACTGACCAAAAGCAGCTTAGAGATGGATGGGTTTCTTTGGTTGACAGCTTGCAGTCCATCACCTGGGAAGCAGAAACCATGGGGGAACGCTGCTTACTGACTCGCTTCCCAGTTTTGTTCCGTCCAGCCCTACCTCCCCCCTCATCCATCTCTCTCTCTCTGTCTCTGTCTCTCTCTCTCTGTTTCTCTCCATCTCGCTGTCTCTCTGTCTTTCTGCCTCTCTGTCTCTCTCCGTCTCTCTCAAATGAATCCTTAAAAATATCTGCATGGCTGTTTGCCTGCATGTATGTCTGTGCACCATATACCTGCAAGGCTGTCGTAGGAAGCCAGCAAAGGGCATTGGAGCCCTGGGACTGTGGGTGCTGAGAATTGAGCCCAGGCCTTCTAGAAGAACAACCAATGCTCTTAAGCGCTGAGCCACCTCTCCAGCCCTCTAGTAGTTTTTTTACACAGCCCAGGGCCACCTGCTTTAGTATTGCCCATGTGTGGGCTGGGCCCTCGGGCATCAATTAGCAATTAAGAAATGGCCCCACAGCTATGGCCACATGGGCCAGTCTGATGGAAACAGTTCTTCAGCTGAGTTCCCTCTTCCCGGGTGTGTTAATGGACGGCCACAATTAGCCATCACAGGTGTTATCAGAAGGAATGCCCATAAAAAGAGTCCTTCGTACCAGAGAAACGCCGTATTTCAGATGCAGAAGCCTGATGGTCTTCGGAAAGTCTCTCTGTCCTGTTGTGGGTACAAGGCAAGTTGTAGCAGGAAGTTTTAGTGCACCTCTGCTGGCTTGAAAACAGCAATGGCCACAGGCAAGGCTGGGACAATGACCCAGGGAGTTAGGCTAACTGCCAACAGGAAATGGGACATAAGGACAACATCTGTAGGCTACGCAAGTCCCGGATCACAGGAAGGCGTCTGGAAAGGAAGCTGGAGTCCCATAGCCAGCAGCACCTTGAGTTGGATCTCATGATACTTTAAGGCCAGAATCACCCGAGTCTGACAGAAATTGTGGGCTGATAAGCGGATGCCGCTTTAAGATTCTGAGTCTGTGATAACTTTGCCAGCCATAGAAGAGATGTTAGTACTACAAGGCCACCATAGACAATTCTCAGAGGGCGTGGCTCTCAGGGGGTCTGACCCAAAGCCCCTAGAAGTTTAAAGAATAATAGACAAAGCTTAGAGCCTCGAAGTGGTGCTTACTAGAAACACAGATTATAAAACAAAAACAAAACCAAACAAAAAACATTGACAGGGAAAGGATCTGAAGGCCCTGAGGAGAAACATGTTATCAGAACCAGAAGAAGGACTGTTCTTGCTTCCTGGTGGGTGTGGGCCTTGGGATATTCGTTTCTGTGACTATTTAAACTGTGCAGCCTTGACTTGCTAAGCTTGGATGTGAGGCAGAGGAGTGTCAAAGGTGAGCTTTGCCCTTTGCTTTAGTGGAGAGAGCAGCTCAGGAAAGGACTGTGAAGGCTAACAGAGAGTTGGTGGCTTGGGAATCCCCCAGCCTCAGAACTGGGGCTCAGACAAAGACTGAACATGCGCCAACTGACTGATCCTTTTCTGAGACCCCAGAAAGAGAAAACCTCTGAGGATCCAACACCACAGACTGAAGGTAGCCTCGAGGGTGTCAGTCAAACCTGTGGACCCCTAGGTAGTTTTGGCACTGTCCCTCCCAGTAACTGCAGTGGCCACAAAGGAGGAACCTCTACCTCAGAAAGATATACATACACAGCTTTGTGTCTCAGGAAGTTAACCTGGAGACATCCACAGGAAGTCCCAAATGTACTTGAGAACATGTCATCCCCAGGATGGGACAGAAAGGGGATGCCTGAAAGGGACAGAGATCTTATGGCTGCAGGAACCTGGAGTTAGCAGAACCACTCAGCTGACACAAACCACTTCACGGAGGCTCCTCCAGCTTCAGCCTCTGGGATTATAGGTGTGTGCCACCACACCCAGCTTGAATCAGTTTCCAACTACTTTGTAACGACCTGCCACACCTATGGTGTTTTAAAGCAGGAGATGCGTGCCCTGTAGCTCCAGGGAATTGAACACCTTCCTGTGGCCTCTAAGGGCATCTGCATACACAGAGCTTGCACTCACCTAGTCATATCCACAAACATAAAAAATAGTCTTTTTAAAAAGGCATTAGTCTCCTCACTTGAAATCAAGAGCACAAGACAATGTCTCTGGGTGCCACCTTCATTGCATGTGCCTGGTCCCATGGATTCACCTTCATTCACATCACTAAGACTGGATATGTGAACCGCAATGAAATGAAGAAAATAGAACTTTTGAAACTCAATACTAAAATATAGATATGTGCATATGCATAAGTGGCTATATTATTAATTTATGTATACTTGCATAAAAAATATATTATTAATTTATGCATATATGCATATGCATAAGAGGACATCTTATTGACTCTCTGTAGACTTAGACTTTTCAAAACCTACTTTACTTATGGTTATTAAACACTTCAATCTCACTTCCAAGCAACCAAACAGAGGAAGGGGAGAAAGAATGTTAATAGGAAAAAGGGGTTGTGGACCTGGTTAGATGTAATTCCTTGGGCCAATTCTACTCTGCGTTGTCAGGATACCAGCAGTCCAGCCCAACAGCGGACAGCAAAGAGCACAGAAATCTATAGAGGTGTCACGATCCAGCAGAAACCGCAAGTTTCTGGCAATTTGGCACAGTCCATGGAAGTGTCCAGAGTCAGTCAAAGTACCCTGAGAAGTTCTCTGGAATGTTTCTCTCTGTGAGGGAAAGACCAGCAGAGACCATTGAAGACCAGCAAAAACCAGAGAAAACCAACGAAGTCCAGCAAAGACCAGTGAGAAGTTGCGTGGTGGCGTAGAGATGCCAAAAGCCTCATCTCACGGCCCGCAGTTCTCCTTGTTCTCCTTCCCACCTTCACGCGCCCTCTCACCTGTCTGCTCCCAGCGAAACATCACATGCCCTCTCTTCCAGAAAACCATCACGTGACCTCTTGCAAGCCAGCTTTCAGCCAAACAGCACGGGACACAACTGAATCTTCAGAGAAACGAGAAACTTCCACTTCGACTCTCTGTGTAACTGTTCCTGCTGCTGCAGTCTCTCTACAAATTGGAATTTTCACTAGTATTATTAGCTTTGTGACTTGTAAGCTTGGTTCTACTGTGTACATTCTCTGCCCGAGCCACACATATCTCTCTCTCTCTCTCTCTCTCTCTCTCTCTCTCTCTCTCTCTCTCTCTCTCTCTCTCGTTGTTAATCTTTCCTTTGAGCCACACTTCACACACACACACACTCTCGAGTTGTTCATCTTTCCTTTGACCGTGACTTTGTCTGAGGATTTTCTCATCTGCACTTTCTGTGCTTAGAAAGCAGAAGGCTACATGTCTGCCATTCCACTCAATACCTACTGGGTGTTCTTTCAAATGGCATCTCTCCCTTTACTCCCAAATGCCTGGAGCCCTGATACCCAGCTATATTAGGAGATAAGGCTTTAGGTGGTGATTTAAGTTAAATGCGTCTATAAGCTCTAACCCAGTAGGACTGAAGAGGCCAGGATGCTTGGGTAGAGGAAAGGCTAAGTGAGGGCACAGTGCCAACACGGCCATTGGCAAACCAAAGTCAGTGGCCTGGCCAGAGTCCAGCCTGCTGGTACCTAAGTCTTAGACTTCCGGTTTCCACACCACAAGAAGATGCAGTTCTGTAGGTCGCATCACCATCTGCTGCTTTCTCTGGTGGCAGTCCTAGCAAAGGCATCCAGGATCTGCCCCGCTCTTCACACAAGACTCATCTGTTGTCTCTCAGTAACAGAACGAAACCCAAAAACATCAAAAAAGCATGCATAAGCACAGCCGGACGGTGAGGAGGGCAAGACTGAGGGCTTTTCCCCTTAACTTAAAACTTGGGAAAGATTTAGGCCAAGTTCAATGTTTCCAACTTCTAAGTTCTCCTAAGTTTGCCACCTAAGTTGGGTGCCATGATGCACTCCTATAGTCCTAGCATGGCACTTGGGGAGGCAGAGGCAGGCCGATCTCTGTGAGTTTGAGTCCAGCTGCTCTATTAAGTGAATCCAGGACAGCCAGGGCTATACAGAGAAACTCTCTCTCAAAAACTCAAAAAAAAAAAAAAAGAAAGAAAGAAAAGTTTCTCTACAGTTCTGACAAAAAACGCTGTCAGCAAGGTCTCTATAACCTTCAAATGCACCAGTTCTCAGGCCTCCCCTGCTTGTCTTGCTGCCTCAAATGCCTTTCTGCTAGCCAGGGTCCTGGTTGTAACAATGTACCTGGCCAGCGCACCATAAGGAAGACAGCGTTTACTTTGGCTCGCAAAGTCCATCATGGCGGAAAGTATGGCAGCAGAAGCATCATGAGTCGGGAAGCAGGATGAAAGTGGTTGTTCAGCTCGCTTTTTCATCTTTAGTCAGGCCGGGACCCAGACCCGTGGAGTGGTGCTACCCCCAGTCAACATGGGTCTTCCCACCTTAAATGACTTGTTCAGACTCAACCCTAAGGGAGGGGGGATTGGAGAGGGCAGAGGGGGGGGCAATGCCCTTGCTTTCTCCCAGCTAGCTTATTCTAGATCCTGTCAGTGTAACATTCAATGTTTTTCTAAGTGAGACCCTGCTTAGTTGAGCTGCTTTCTCCCGCGGTGTTCTTTTGGTCCATTTCATCCATCCTCCCTTCAGTGTGATGTCTTCCAGGGTTCCACATCTCATTTCTCTTCTCTGGACACAGTCACATTCACACCTCCAACCTCTGCTCTTGTTGGGGATGGAAGGCTTCCCTGAGCGGTCCTTCCTGGACCGACTCCTTACTGCACTGTGATCTCTGACACTAACTTCCTCTTTGGTTTCAGGAAGGATTGAAAACTTATATGCTTAGTATTGAAATGCCAATGATAACTTCAAAATAGAAGAAAATATAGGACGGAGATAACAAAGAGCTTTGGGTTGGGAGGAAATAATTTTGCAGTGCAACTTTTCCAAAGATAAAGAAAACTAAAACAAAACAGTATGTGCTGAATCTTCAAGGAAGAAACAGGAGTGTAGGACGGCTGCCAGTGCAAGAAGCCCCTAGGTGTGTTATGCCTTTGGCTGAGAGCCACTGGGGCAGGGCTTGGGTCATGCATCTTCTACCAGGGAGACAGGTCAAGGAAATGCTTGTAGACATTTTGATGTCAACTCTAATGAGCAAGTTGTTAAGGCCAGTCATTTGTTTTTCTCTTTTCGTTCTTTATGTAAGGTAATCAAGTTTCTATTTTTATTTTTCTTTGCCTCAGCACACATTTATACTTTACTAGTAATTGAATAATCATGTTTATGTGCCTTCCAAACTATGCTCATATGGGAATGTACTTGCCCTATTAAAACAAAGAGTGTAAATATATCATGTTTAAATAACCATAAGCCAATTACATGCTAATACAAATAATATAATTTTATAAAATATTTTTTTCAAAGCAACAGCAAAATACCAGGAGAAGACTTCATTCAGTATCCCCTTTAACAAATCTCTTTAATGTGAGATGTAATAAAACATAGCTGGAATCTTTGCCTGCTGGGAAATATACTTCGTGTTGACCTATTCTGTCTTATATACACACAACAACCAAGCCGGGGGAAATATGTAGTTAGAAAAGACACAAAACAATAACATGTTTTATTCATATAATAATTAACGCTCAGCTTCATATTGCAGCAAAATTTGGCATATAGAGCCATCTTAAACATTAAGTTATGAAATGGGATCTGAGTTCATGGCAATTAATTTAATTGACTGATTCAATTAAATCTGGTTTGTCTTTCTTGCACTATAACAATGCATTTTTCTGGCATATTACAATAAATTCTCAGACATATTGCATAACTTTGAATACTTATGATCTGGCAAATATTCACTGAGGTTAGTAGAGACATTCTCTTACACAGAATGACAAGAAGCAAAACTCAAATTTTGGTATTCCCACAAATCTCATTCAAAATCAAAAGAAAGGGGGCTGTCTGGGCAGGGAGTAAAGGGAGCAAGTATGGAAAGAGTAAGAACAACATACAATGGTATTTACACATAAAAATGCCTGAAAGAAACCCATTATTTCATACACTGCTTTGTGTATAGCCTTTTATTAAAATTTTAATTTAAAAACATTGGTCAAGTCAACAAAGATGACCACTCCAGGATAAATGCAACGCATATGGGTGTTTTGCCTAAAGGCATGTTTGTGCACCAAGTTCATGCTTGGTGACTGAAGAGAGCATCTGATCTCCTAGGACAGGAGTAACAGCCAGTTTTGAGCCTCCATATGTGTGCTGGAAATCAAATGTGGGTCCTCAGGAAAAGCAGTAAATGCTCTTGTCCACCGAGTTATCTCTCCAGTCCTATTCTAAGGTTTTTATTGCGGTTGGAAAGCCCATGCTTTGTCAGCGGCAATAAATATCGCCACTTGCTTCCCTGAAGATGGCAGGCATATGTCTTTCATTGTTGACGCTGTTTGGGCTGGATAACTGAAATGTGCCTGTCAGCTGTCCCGTCTCTTAAGGGCAGCATTCATGAAAACTGTGTAGATGAACTGGCTGCTCCGAGCACACTGAGTATCTACCAAGGCAATGGGTCACATGGTACGTAGCAGGAAATACACACAGCGAGAGATTTTTAGCAAAAAAAAAAATCTCTGTACTCTACTCTCCTTGGCAGTGACATTAAGTCAAGTTGACTTTGTTTCTATGCTCTGTCTTGCAGCAGTGAGCTGCAGTGACTTATGGCCCCATTGAGTGCTCCTGCCGACTGGATCTGGAGAGCCACTAGCCCCTAAAGCCATCACTTAAACATCTGCATAGAGAAAAGGCAAACTACCTTTCATTAGTTTAATGAGGACCCCTTTGGCCTCATGGATCTCCTACTAGTGTCTTCAAGCCCTTTACTATGGTTTAGAGACACATGTGCATGTGCCTGCCCGCCCCCAACTGTGGTCACCATCTTCATTAATGTCACCATTTAGCTATTAAGGCCATGGCAGGAGAGCTGCAACTCTAATTATCTGGCCAATGGGGTTGACTGGATTTTGTTTTAAGACAGGATCTTATTATATAGCTATGGCTGGCCTCAAACTCACAGAGATCCTCCTGCCTCCTCCTCCCCAGTGCTGGGATAACAGGCATGTGCCACCACAACCAGCCATGAGGTAGATTTTTATCTGTTAATGTGTATGGCCATTGGAGGCACCTAGACAGTTAGTTAAGCATTATTTATGAATGTCTATGAAGGGACATCCAGAGGAGACCCTTGCCTGAGTTGGCACATGGTTAGGGGACATCAACCTCAGTGTATTTATTTGGCACCATGTAAAGAACTGGAGTCAGAACAAGAAGGCAGAACAGAGAAGTTGTCTGTTTATGCTCCCTCCTGGGATACCCCTTTTTATTGCAGCCATGAAGAACATAATTTGTTTTCCAAAATTTTTCTACTTGGTCTGTGAGTTGTAGCATGCCCCCCTCCCGCCCCAATTCTATACATTTGTCCTTGGGCTTCAAATCCTATAGCTTTAAGTCCTTCCGCTCACATAGTTCAGAGGCCTTTAGACTTGGCCGGAACAATATCACCTTGTCCCGCCCCTCGACTCTGTCCCTCTCGGGTCTCTTGAGCACACCCTGAGCATTCAGCCCAGCCGTGTTTTCATCCTAATTTCACGAAGCGTGACCAAATTTGATTTCTTTTCGGCATTATTGGCCTGTTCGTCATTTCTGTTCTTCCTGGGAAATCGCAACTGTCTGAATGTTTCTTCTCTATCCAGCGTTCCACAAAGCATCCACCCTATTCAAAACGATGTCATCCTACACTTTCAAAAGTTCTGCTGTTTTCTCAAACCCCCGTCACCACGAGCATACATTGAGCCATGCTTGTGAGAGTACAAAAAGCCTGCCATGGAGCTGAGTGACAGGCCTCTCCACATCCCCATAGTTCCCTCATAGCCTTCCAAGCCAACAGCACGCATAGTTAATCCTTCCACCCCTGAGAGCTGCAGCCAGCAGATGTAATGTGGACTTTTCCCTATCTGGTCTCTCATAGTAACTAGGACCTCCTCTGTCATCAGCAACACTCATTATTTGGGTGACTTTTCACGGACTCTGTGAGCTCCTTCAGGGCAGAGGCCATATGTGCTCACCATACACCCTCAAACCCTCGCCTCCTCTCTCAGGCACGATTGTTCCTCAGTAACTGGTGTTGAACAAATAAATGTTCTGCGTAGCCCAGAGAGCCACAGAGTTGCTTTGATAAAAACACTCTCATGGAACATAGTCACCGTGCGGTGTTTTCCTTTTAATTGCGACGAACATATCTTCTCATCCCACACAAATCTGTTCTTCCTCTTGGATTGCTATCACTGTTTGGGTACATTCTCCCTTTGGCTGCTCAAATCAGAAGACTAGGCGCTGCTCGCGCATCTCCTTTCGCTTTCTTGTTTGTATGAAATCTTCCTATCCACCTGAATACCTTTTATTATTTTTTTAGTAGAATATTCTTTATTCTACTAAATGTAAATACGTCATACAGTGTATCTTGGTAATGCTCACCCCACCGCTCTCCTTGTGTCTTGAGACAGGCCCTCACCGCATAACTCAAGCTGAGCTCCCCCTCTTCTTGATTCCTTCTCCTGAGGGCTGAGATTAAAGGCATGTGGCCTTGTGGACCTACACACTCCTATGACCATGCGTACCCACTTTCTCCCCATTGCTACTTGTTCTCACCAGTTGGGACCATCCACTTCCAGTCCTCACTGTAGCCTACACTACTGCAGAGCAATTACCATCTGACTGACGGTGTTGATTTTTATGAAGTTTTATCACTAGCTGCCTTCAGTGTATGGAAGGGTCATTGACCAGCCCCGCCCCCCCCCCCCCCCCCCAGTGAGGAGGCACCGCCCAGTTACCACTTTATCTCGCCTTCTTTCTCCTTTATGCACTGTGCATGCACTAATCTAGTTAGCACGTCAGACCTCACGTTTTTGGAAGGCACACAGACTGTATTTTTTTTTCTCTCCCTCTACCAGGATGTAGTTATTCCCCATGGGCATTCAATAACTTGATGAATGAATGAATGAATGAATGAATATGAATTACAGGAAAGACAGACCCTGAAGCTGCCAAGTACTAAGTCATAGTTTATTCCATTTTCAGTGATTGTCAAATCACCTTTAAAGGGGAAAGGGGGGAATAACCACTGCCTTCATTCATGCAGAGGGGTAGCTTGAATGAAAATTATGGCTCAGAGCCAACAGCCACACCCAGGGTTTTCCCTCAGTATTAAAAGGTAAGAGGGGACCTCCAGCCCAATATGTAGAATACTAGACTGTGATTAAAATGATTACTTTGCAAGCCTTGAAAACACATGGAACGCTTTGCGCTTTTGAAATGTGGCAGCATAAAGCATATTGATTACCTCTGTCAGCAATGGAAATAATTGAGAATGATAATTATTCTAATACCCTTCAAATCTGTGCTCCAAAGGGAAACAAATTTCTTTCTCTTTCTTTATCTCCATCTCTTCCTCTTCTTCTCAATAAAATTGTGTATGTAGCATAATATATCATATTAAGAAATATGATACTTTGTATATTTTATGCCCTAGCATAAGTTGAATGGGCATCATCCTATCTGTGACTCCCCAACTATAGATGAAAAGACTCGAGATATTTCAGAGAATTCAAAAGTTCCAGAAGTCTTACATCTGAAGTCATTGTTGCTGTTTCTGCATTAGAACTGAGGTATGCACACTGTGTGTCCTGTTTTGCTGCTGTAAGAGTTGGAAATGTAATTAACATCATTAACTCCTGGGGGCAGTCTGGGGGCTTCAGTGGTGCTGGTCCATCATGCGGAAGTGGGAGTGAAGTGGAGTCCACGCTCTGCTGAAAACGACCTAGAGAATGTGCTTACCACCGCTCTCCCTGGCAGGGCAGCTTCCTCCGGCCAGGCCTGAGCTCCTCAAGTTTCCCTGACCTCCTAGAGCACAAGTTCAATCTCAGCAGCTGCGGGAGCTACTTCATGCTCTAACTGTCCCTCCAGGGGGTAATGAAAACTATCAAGTGATGCCTACAATGCAGAAACTGAGCAGTCAGAGGAGATGCTGGTGTGGTCTGTAAGGCAGCAAGTTCTGTGTCCTTCTTGGTTGTTAGGCTGCTGGCTCTCTCGCATTGTCTTTCTGACTCTGGAATTCTTTGTTTATCACACAGTGAGTATGCATTGTTCAGAGACTGTGCTAAATTTAGTTTGAAATCAAAAGCAAATGAATCCTTCTCTCCCTGAAGGTTGGAGTCCTCAGGACAGTGGGTGCAGTGTGGCGCCGGGGCCTGGCTGTCTACCTAAAGAACATTCTAATCCTTCCTGGGTTCTTTCCAACCACAAGGATGCTAAGTTAGTTTTGGAGATGCAGCCCTCCCCTCCCCTCCCCTCCCCTTCCTCTCTGGATCATTCTATTGCTATACTGCTTTCTCTCTCTCTCTCTCTCTCTGTCTCTCTGTCTCTGTCTCTGTCTCTGTCTCTCTCTCTCTCTCTCTCTCTCTCTCTCTCTGTCTCTCTCTCTGTCTCTCTCTCTCCCCCCCCCCCCGTGTCTCCTTGCTCATACCCATTTTCTATCTTGAATGAATTAAAATACACCTTGTATGCAGATCCCTGTGAGTTCAAGGCCAGCATGATCTATATGCTGTCTCAAAAGAATTTTAAAAAAGAAAGAGAGAGGGAGGGAGGGAGGGAGGGAGGAAAGGAGGGAAGGGGAGGGAGGGAGGGGGAGGGAAGGAAGGGAAGGGAAGGAAGGAAGGAAGGAAAGTAGGAAGGGAAAGGAAAGGGCTTTTCAGTTCATCATTTTAAAAATTTGACATGACCATGTCACTACAAAGTTCATACCCTAGAGAACCTTGCAATCACAATATAAGAACATAATAAAAAATAAATTTTTAATCTTTAAAAATAAGCTTATTCTTTTGTAATGTGCTGAAGTCATAGCTATCCTGGACTGCATCACTCAAGGGAGCAGCTCTAGGCAGTGTGCAATGAAGCACACATTGAGTGTGTCCACAACTTGTTGAGGAAGGCTCCTCCACGGAGGAAATCTGGGGGGGAACAAGCCACCTACAAACATGAGCAGCTCTGTGCCTTGGGCTGGGATACCTGACAGGGTGCAAAGGATGGAGACAAAACCCCTGTCTCTGTTTCCTGATTCCCCAAATGTGAGCAAACAGACTCCCACCATGCTCACCAAGAGCTCATCGCACCACCAAGCCTTTCTCACCACGACCGACTGTATGGTGGGAGCCATGCACTACAATATCCCTTCCACCCTTAAGTTGTTTCTGTGAACTATTCTGTCATAGCAACAAGAAAAGGAAGTGACACGCTGATGCACTGGGAAGCATGGATGTACCAAAGTGAACATTCAGGGTGCAGCTAGGGACCACCCCCCCTTTTTAAACACAGTCAACAGGCTCTCCCATTGAGACTGTGCTAAGCACTTGCATGCCAGCACTCATGTCATGCTTTGTGTACCCGTGAGGTCATTTCTCTGTTTCCTTTGCCATGTCCTTGGGGAGTCCAGTCATCCTTCCGTGTCTGTGGCAGGTGGTCTCCTGGACCCCTGGCAGCTACTGAAGTTTATGAATAGGGTGTAGCTCAAGGGCAGAGAACTTGCCTAATGCACACAGGACCTGGCTTCCCTCTAGGGAAAAAGCCACATTGTCACAGGGTTTGTACGTATAGATTCTATGCATTGCCCATTGACTTATGACAAGGATGCAACTGTTTTCAGATGTTTTCCATCCTTGCACGGTTGAATCTGCAGGTGTGCCTCACAGCAGGCTCAGAACTTGCAGAGGAGACTGAGTGAGACAAGTTGCAAGAGATGTCAGCAAAAGACCCCCAGGAGCAGAACTGGGCAGTGGGTGGAGGCAGGAGAGGTGTGGCATCTGAACGCCTCCCTGCACCTTGACTTCCTCCACTCCATTACTCCTTATTTGATTAGAACTTGCCAGTCACCCGTACCGAAACTGTCCTCATTAATATTATGAACGGGGTTTTAATTACAACCAACAGCCAACAGCTGATATGTCAGGCCTCCAGCGAGGCGAGGTGACTCTCCAAGTTACTCACCGGGTTTCTGCTGTTATTCGTGACACTTCTCAATTAGGCAGTGACCCACTTTTCATCTGTTTAAAACCTTTCCACTCTTGGGATACTCTATTACCTCATTCTTCTTTATTGATGTGGTGAGCTCACTTTGCACTTTGCAGGAATGAAATTTACATAGATGCCAAAAATCAACTCTCCTGTGACTTCCTCTGATCCAATAGCCCCCGGCTATTATCTTGCTATTGCATGGGGACTAGTCTCTACACCCCCATCTCAGTAAAGAGAAAAGAGTGATGCTCTTTCTCTTCTGCCTCTCTGTCTGTCTCTGTCTCTTTGTCTCTGTCTCTGTCTCTGTCTCTGTCTGTCTCTCTCTGTCTCTCTCTGTGTCTCTCTCTCTCTCTCTCTCTCTCTCTCTCTCTCTCTCTCTCTCTCGTGTGTGTGTGTGTGTTTGTGTGTGCCTCTTCATGTGCACGTGTACGCATGTGTACAGAGGTCTGAGGACAACCATGTTGTTGTTTCTCTGTCACTGTCCACCTTGGTTTTTTTTTTCCACCTGGGTTTTTTGAGGCAGAGTCTCTCACTACCCTGAAACTAACCAAGTGGACTATACTGGCTGACCATCCAGCCACAGTGATTGGTCTCTCTCCTCCTCTCCAGCACGAAGATGGTGTGAGCCACCATATCTGACTCTTTCATACAGATTCTGGATACGGAACGCAGGTCCTGAAGAGCGACTGTCTTAGCGATGGAGGTCCTGTGCCAGCCCCTTAATCTTTCTGCTTAATGTAGTTCATAAGCATTCTTTTGTTTTCTAAAGAAAGAAACAAGTTAAATATAGTGCACATAGTATAAACATCTGAAATTCAAAGCATGTTTCAAATGGTGCTGCCCGCAAATGCTTAGGAAACCCACTGAGAAATTAAGTGTGATGTAATCCATTTAGCGATTACACCCTCCTTACTCTGGCCCCCAGCAGCATATTGAGGGCTCTGAAGGCCAGCTTCCTGCCCTTGCATTCAAGGCCAGGCACACTTTCAGCTGCTGTTGTAACCTGTTTGATTTGTAACTATGCTTTTTAAGGTTTAAATGCCAATAGTAAGAGAGTCATTTAAATTCCTAATTCCATAGCCGCTAGTGAATCAACAGCCAGCCAGAAACTCCCATGAGGCTTTGGGAGGGACAGGGAAGATAAAAATAAGATAAACACTTTCTGTGAGGTTCTGTGCTAGATGTTCAAATAGGTCAATGCTAGTCATCCAGTGTAACTACCCCACGATGGTCACCCAGTGTAACTACCCCACCATGGTCACCCAGTGTAACTACCCCTCCATCAAGGATGTTAGGAGATGGAGAAAAAAGAGAACAGTGCGGAAAGTGCTCTGAGCTGGGTGGGAACCACAGGGGCCCAGTGAAGGTCACTAGCTAATTTTCCCTGGGGACCATTGGCTCACAGTTCTTAATATGTAATAGCAGCTGCTTATAAAGATGCTGCTTTTTGTTGAAGACATCTGAAGATTATTACATATAGTTTCTCTTGTATGTGTGTGGGAGTGTGTGTGTGTGTGTGTGTGTGTGTGTGGTGAAGGGTGTGTGTGGTGAAAGGTGTATGTGTGTGTTGTGTGTTGGAGTGTGCATATAAATGTATGATGTATTTTGTTGGTGTGGTGTTTGAATGTGTTTGTGAAGGTATGGGTATATATGTGTTTCTGAGTGTGTGTGTTGTGTGTGTGTGTGTGTATGTGGTGAGATCTGTTTGTATGTTTGTGAGTGTACAGTGGGGTATATGTATGTGAATGTCATATGTGTGTGTGTGTGTGGTGGAGGGTGTGTGTGTATGTATGTGTGTGTGTATAGTGAAGGGTGTGTGTCTGTGGTGAAGGGTGTATATGTGTGTAAGAGTGTGTGGTAAAGGGCGTGTGTGTGTGTGTGTGTGTGTTGGAGTGTGCATATAAATGTATGATGTATTATGTTGGTGTGGTGTTTGAATGTGTATGTGAATGTATGGGTATGTGTGTGTTTGTGAGTGTGTGATGGAGTGTGTGTGTGTATGTGATGAGATTTGTATGTATGTTTGTGCATGTGCAGTGGGGTGATGTGTATGAGAATGTGGCGTGTGTGTGTGTGTGTGTGTGTGTGTGTGGTCATGTGGTTGTGTGTGTGTGTGTGTGGTCATGTGGTTGTGTGTGTGTGTGTGTGTGGTCATGTGGTTGTGTGTGTGTGTGTGTGGTCATGTGGTTGTGTGTGTGTGTGTGTGTGTGTGGTCATGTGGTTGTGTGTGTGTGTGTGTGAACGTATGGTGTATGTGTGTGTAGTGTGTCGATGTGTATGTGAACATATGGTGAGTGTGAGTTTGTGTGTATGTAGAGGTGGGAGTTCAGTTCAGAGAACAACCTTCAGTGTTGCTTGTACCTCAGGTTTCCTTGCCTTAGTTTTTGAGATAGGATCTCTCTTTGGCCTGGAGCAAACCCCGAGGACCCTCCTGCCAGGGCCTGCCTGTGTGCCTCTCATTCTCACAAGGAGCAGAATTAATACTATAATATCATGTTGATATTCTCACCATGGGCCCAGTTTCTGGCTCGGAACCTTACTTACTTGTTTGCAAAGGCTCTGCTCCTCCGCCTCTTCCTTCCATTGTCTTTAGTTGATTCAGTTATGGGATTGGGAAAAAGTAAAAGCGGCAGATGGAGAGAGATCCGACTTCTCCTGCTGTACCGAACATCATTCTCATCTCTCCAGACAAGTTTGTTGTCCTGGAGTGGCCCAAGTGCAATGCTGTTACCTCTAAGCCTGGATCTTGGAAGGCTGAGGCAAGAAGAGTCCCGAGTTCAAGGTCAATCTCTGCTGCATTAGTCATCAGAGCCTGCTTCAGAAGAGCAACAGCTAAAACCCCAAAGCGTCTCCAGCGGAAGGATGCAGATGTGAAAACTGTCCCCAGCTGAAGGATGCAGATGCGAAAAACAGTGTTTTAATTACTTTTACTCACTATTAGAATGCAATTGAAAATATTGTAATATGTCACTACTGCAGGCTGCTCATCTCTATAGTGGATGTATGGAGCCAGATCCCTAATGTTTTATGAGGAGAAAGATTTAACTAGAAGTCAGAGCTGTTTTCACGAATGAAGCCTCACTGTTCAGGGAGTCTCAACAGTTTCCATCTCTTAGGACCAAACGTTGCACATTTGACTGAATAAAACCCCCTTCTCTCCTTTAAGCCCATTTTCACTAGTAAATAGAGTTAAACAAAGAAAGCCATTAGTTGAAGTCATTCTCTTTGTGTAGAAAATAATAGACTTGTAAGAGCACCTTAAAGAGAAGCCAGAAATTGAGCAGATTCTGGTAAATTCGATTTCACAGGGATCCACTTTGTGGATTCATGCTTTTGATCTTAAGAACAAATATCAGGTAGATTTAGTCCACGGCCGCTGAAACTCCCTAAGCAGCAAAGTCTCTCTGATTTGCTTAAAGTCATCCTCCTTGATGCTAAGTGGTGTTACCTCTGTCCCTGAGGAGAATCAGGATGTTGAAAACATGGTGTGTACCAGGGGAATCTCTCCCTCTCCCCCTACATCTGCCTCCATGTATATATATAATTTTCTATTGTAGACCACTCATGCAAGCACTGTTTACCTCTCTCATTTCACAGGAGCCACCATTTTGCTTAATTGGCAATTGCATATTTTGACTTTAAATACTCAATGTTACTAGAGTCTAATTCACACATGAAGAGAACTTTCTTCCTCGTAGTGTTGGAGATGGAGCCCAGGACTCACACATGCTGGACAGGCACGGCTGCACTCCATCATCACAGCCTACCAGCATGTGGAACCACCACACACAATTGCCACAGAGCAAGACCAACAGAGTTCAGCCCTGCCCCTCTGCGTGTAGTCACTCTGTTAGCTCCAGCTCATGTGGATAACCAAAGAAAGCCCAGCATGTGGAAAATTCTGAAGGAAAGTCACATGCCAATTTAGAGGAGCTGAATAGGGAAGGTAACGTAGGTAAAAGAGATGGTTTGTAAGTACTGATAACAAACATTTATTACAATAATGTGTTTGAACATGTATCTTTGCTATTTTAATTATGTGTGTGTGCATGTGTGTATGTGTGTGTGTATGTGTGTACTCAATCAGGTGGCTGAGGGGACCATCGGTATCATATGCCTCTAGAATTGAAATGACATGCATTCCTGAGTCACCCCACAGGTGCTGGGACCTGAATTGGGTCCTTTGCAGTACATGATAGTACCTTTTGAGCCATCTCTTCAGCTCCCACAATAATGTTTCATATAATTTATTAACATTATTCAAGCAACAAATATGGTATGCATTAGGTTTTCTTTGACTTTCTTCTGTACAATTTTACCTTGTATTTTATAATTCTTGTGCATAACTTTTAAAATCATTTTAACTATTTCACTTATATGCTATTTTAAACATTTTTAAAATGTTTATTTTTATATTTTGAGACTCCCTATAGGAATATGCTCTATTTATACTATTTCCTCCCTTCTCTTCCTCCCAGCTCCTTTCATGTTTCCACATCCTCTTAAATTCATGACATACTTTTCTACAATCATTACACACACATTACACACAACCACAAACAGCATACACACACATTTGCTTTTGAAACACATGTTAATATTCTCTTAGTGTTGCTGGCAGCAGCTTGAAGGCCTTTTATCCACACACATGACACTTTTAATATGTATTTACAAATCAGGCTCCCCTTCCTTTGGGTGTCCATGGTGACATTTCTGCAGAAGTATTCCTGACCGCGGCATGGTGAGTTACACCAATAAGCTCTTCATGCTTCTTGCAAAGATGTCACGAGCACCTCACGCTTCCCTCTGGCGTCAGCACAGCTCCCAGATCCCTGCCTGTGGTGCCTGGAAGCTTCCGACAGACCTTACGTTAATTAGTTTTAGCATCCTCTGTACTCTTTTCACCTCCTTCACGATGCCAACTGAGTATCCAGGCAACCTGGAGCAAGCTCTAGGGAGCACAGTCTTTCTTGGCATCCTACCTGTTTCCTTATAGCTCTTGTCTTGATGTTGTGGCGGTGTCTTCTTCTGTTTTTCCCCCTTCAAGGATCCGGCTCCTGCTTGCTTCTTTATTTCTGGATGTTCCTGGAGCCTGCCCTTCTATGAGAACAGTTGTTGATTTCTGGCTTTTCTACACAGCCAACTCTCTAGTTCATTACCCGCTAAAGCAATTTGTCTCTTCCACTCTCCCGGCTCTTGGTCTTTGCTCAAGTTTCTATATATGCAAGCATATGCTTAATACCCACCCCACCGCACCCACAGATATAAATTGATATGCTACTTGCTCTGCTCAGAACATCACCATTTCGGGGCAGTTGCAGTCCCTCTGAGGAGTTACGAGTGGCTATGCACACCTGGCAGTTACCTGGTCCTGCATTGTTCTCACCACGTAACAGTTTCATCAGTGTTTGCTGCTACAACATAGCACCAATGACTTGATGATTTATAAGGAAGAGGAGATGAAGGGGCCAGCACGTGGTAAGGGTTTTCCTCCCAAGCTGTGCGCTTTCATTATTTCTTTGTGTCTCTCAGAGGCAGAAGAGGAATAGGAGCACTCACCTGGCTTCCTGTTAAGCGAGCATCAATCATATGTGTGAGGACCCCGCTCTCATGACCTTATGGCCTTATAAAGGATCCATCTATAATTCTGTATTAGGGCCTTGAATTTCAACATGTTCAATGTATCATTCTTGGAAGGCTCATTAACATTATTTACTCTTTGGAATGTTACTTTTGTATTTTTTTAAGTGTCCTTTGACCTTTTATTTATTTTTATTTTGTGGGTATGGGTGTTTTGCCTGCATGTGTGTCTGTGCACCACATACTTGCCCAGTGCTCACAGAGGCCAGAGCAGAGGGTTAGAGTCCTAAGACAGTTGTGAGCCTCCATGTGGGTGGGTGTTGGGAATAGAACCCTGGTCATTTAGAAGAACAGACAGTGCCCTAAGGCACTGAGCCATCGCTCTTGCAAGCCCGATCATAGTCAGAGTTCTCTAGAGTATCAGAACTTACAGAATTTATCTATCTATCTATATTTATCTATCTATACATACATACATACATACATACATATGCATACATATGTATGTATGTATGTATAGGTATGTATACACACACACACACACACACACACACACACACACACATATATATATATATGGCCTTTATTGGAATTAACCACAGGCTTCAGTGCAGCTAATCCAACAATGGGTGGTTGCGAACAGAAAGACTAATAATCCAGCAGTTATTTAGTTCACAAGGCTGAGCTGATCTTCAGTATATGCTGAGATTGCAAGGAAGTGGACTCTAGTGTCCATGAAGGAATGGACTTGCCAGCAAGTCAAGGATAAGCAGACAAAGAAAAAAACCTCACATCTTCTGTGTCTTTATATGGGCTTCCATCAGAAATTATGGCTCAGATTCAAGGTGTGTCTTCCTGCCTGGATCAAGCTCTGGATCAAAAGCATGTGTCTTCCTACCTCAAAGGTCTGGACTACAAGTGGATCCACATCTTCCAACCAAGCAAAGAAGTCTCACAGATGTGCTTTCGTCTTCTGGATTGTAGTCCATTCCATTCCAGATGTAGTCAAGTTGACAACCAAGAATAGCCATCACAAATCCACCCCTTGTCAACTTTATGCAGAATCATATCTCTTAATGTCATGCTTGGTTTCTAAATGAAAACAATAACCATGTCATGACAGAACCTAAACATAATACAATTATGCCACTTACAATTGCAGACACCGTATATATTTAACCAGGTCATGATTATGCCTACCCTCCATGATATAACTATCCTTCATACAAATGCATTATGCACTTTGAATGGATGGCAATGTCCCTTGGGGGACATCCTTTTGGCATTTCAAACAATTATTTTGGCTATTGATAATCTGATGTTACACACATGATAAAGAAATTGATTTAAAAAAAAACCCAAAATATCTGCACAAATGCATTCCTAACAAAATATAACGGACTCATTCATGCTCCTTTCTGTAGCTGGCTGCATGTCCTTAGCTGGTATTATAACTTCCTTCTTCTACCACGCCGTCTGTATTTCCTCTCCCCTCAGCAAGAAGCTACAGGTCTTGACTCTTTTTCTAGAAGATTAACCCATACCGTCACTCCTGATGGGTACAGGCCCTTTGTCACCCTGCTTGGATTAGGCTGTTGTAGTTTCCTATTGACTTTAATCACAGGACATGGCAGAACCAAGAGTTGTCTTAAAGAATCTCTTGCACTCCAGGCATAATCTTTCTTATCTCCTCTGTGGAGAAGCAATGCAATTTTCCCATGGTAACCTGGACCCATCACCCCTCTTAACATTGCTATTCCTTTCTTAGCCTGTTGGTTTTAAGGGCATCAGACACCCAAAGTGACCAGAGGGAAGTCTGAGCTTCCAGTTCAAGAGAAAGTTTGTTGAAGCTCCTGGTAGGAGTGCTCCACCCTGGAACTGAATCTTCTAAGAAAGCCACACTTACGGTTGCAGGAACAGGAAGCAAATATTTTCCTAGAAGGTAGTTAAAGGTGATGGTGAAGAGAATTATTCCTTTTCCATCTCTCAAGTTTTGGGCCATAGATTCTGGCTACGGGAGAGATATTACTATATATTGGATGCTGATTCAAAGTATATGGTATTTTCTGGAAAACTCTGCCCCAGACCTTCAGGCTGCTGTCACATAATTGGCATGGTAACTGTGTCTTCAAAAGGCCATTCTGTCTCTCTATCAGGCCAGCTGCTTCAGGACTGTGGGAAACATGGCAAGACCAGTAGATGCCATGATTCTGGGCTCACTGTTGCATTTCAATGGCTGTGAAGTAAGTTCCTTGGTTAGAAGTAATATTGTGTGGAATACCATGATGGTGGATAAAGTCCAAAGATGGTGGTTTTTGGCAGAAGCATTGCACATAGGAAGGCAAATCTATAACTAAGATAAATATCTACTCCAGCAAGAACAAAACATTGTCTTTTCCACTGAGGAAGCGATCTAAGTGGTCGATCAGTCACCAGGTTGCTGGCTGGTCACCCTGGGAATGGTGTCATATCTGGGGCTCAGTGTTGGTCTCAGCCGCTGATGGATCTGGCACTCAGCAGCAACTGTACCCATGTCAATCTTGGTGAGTGGATGTCCATGTTGTGGAGCCCCATGGATAAGCCCCATCTCTGCTACTGTGGCAACTTTGTTCATGGGCCACTGGGCAATGTCAGAGATGGCTAGGCAGAGAGGCTGCCTGTCCACAGGATGAGCCATTCTATGTGTTTGATTACTGAACTCCTCCTCTGCTGATGTCATCTTTTAATGAACATTTTTATGGAAAACAAGTATCTTTCCATCCTTCACCCATCAGGAGAGATCTGCTCACATACTTCTTCCCCAGATATCTCTCTCGCCTGCTTTGAAATCATACTTTTTCCCAGTTCCTGATCAACCAGCCAATCCATTGCCTGCAGCCCATGAATCAGTGAACAATCACACATTCTGGCCACTTTCCCTTCCAAACAAAACATATAATATGTGTACTGCCTGAAGTCCTGCCTACTATGAAGAGTCCCCTTCACCTATGTCTTTCAGGGTTATGCCAGAAAAGTGTTATAAGGCTACAGCTGACCTTTTCTGGGCTGTACCTGTATAACATGCAGAACCAAGACCTAGTTTTCCCTACGTCTCATAAGGCTGTAGGTGTGTGTTTGGGAGCAGTTGGCATTGTAACAAGAGTAGAAACCATAGGTAGTTGGGCAACTTCTTCATGCATCTTACTTGCCCCTTCATTGCTGATTGAGTCCAATCACATATGTACCACTTTTCATTTGATAATAGATTGCTGCTGTGTATTTCTTAGTTATTAATTGGTGGGTCAGATAACACCCAGCTCATGATCGGCAGCTCAAGTTGCATGGTAACTTGGTGGCCCATTGTCAAATGTTCAGTTTCCATTAAGACCCAATAGCAGGCAAAGAGATGTCTTTCAAAGGGAGAATTGTCTGCAGATGATGGTAGAGCTTTGTTCCAAAATCCCAAAGTTCTTTTCTATGATTCACCTATAGGGGTCTGCCCAAGGTTCCCAACGGCATCCCTATCTGCCAGGGATGCTTCAAGTACCCTTGGGTCTGCTGGATCATATGGTCCAAGTGGGAGAGCAGCCTGCACAGCATCCTAGACTTGTTGAAGAGCCTTCTTGGTTTCAGGTCCCACAAAAAGCTAGTTTTCTGCATCACTTGGTATACAGACTAGAGTAACGCACCTGCGTGAGAAATGTGCTATCTAAATAGCCCCACTAAACATTGTGCTTTTTTTCTTAGTGGTTGGAGGGGCTAGGTGCTACAATTGGGGCCAGGTGCTATGATTTATCTTCAGGTTAGAAGAAATATCTCTGCATGCTCCCTGCAAATTTCAGTGAAGTAGAAGGTCCTTGAATTTTGGTTGGATTTATTTCCCATCCTCTGAAATGCATATGCAATCAGTTCAAAGTCGTTGCTATGTCTTGCTCACTTGGTCCAACATAGTGCGCCAATGTAATATTTTGTGGATGAGACAGATGAGTGAGAATTCTTCTAAGTTTTGATACAGGGCAAGAGAGTTGCCAACTGAAAGCAAATTACTTCCAGTGATTCTCATGGACAGCTACAGAGAAAAAGGCCATTTTAGCTGCATACCATGTACCAAGAAATGTGTTAATTTGCTTAAGTAAGGACATCACATCTGGTCTAGCAGCTGTGATCAGAATAGCAGTAGCTGATTGAGTTTTTGATAGTAAACTCTCATTCTCCAAGATCCATCTGTCTTCTGCACTGGCCAGATGGGAGAGGAAAAGGGAGATGTGGTGGGAACCACTACTTCTGCATCTTTCAAGTCCTTGATGATGGTACAGTTTCTGAAGTTCCCTCAGGGGTTTTGACTCACATTTTCTTTGGCAGGGGAAACTCTAAAGGCTTTCATTTGGGCTTTCCAATCATAGCAGTCCTCACCCCACAGGTCAGGGAACCAATGTGAGAATTCTGCCAACTTGTAAGTATATTTATCTCAATTATTGATTCTAGAATGGGGAAATAACCACAGCATGAATTTGGGGACCAACTGGGCTTACTGTGAGTTGGACTTCAGCCAAAACTCCATTGATCACTTGACCTCCACAAGCTCCTGCTTTAACTGGAGGGACACAATATTTCTCAGGATCCTCCTGAATCAGTGTTATTTCAGAACCAGCATCCAATAGAACCTGGAAGAATCTAATTGTTTCTTTTCCCCCCAGTGTACAGTTACCTTTGTAAAAAGCTGTAGGTCCCTCTGAGAAAGGACCTAAATGTGGTAGCTAGAAAGAAAATGGCCCCCAAAGTCTCACAAGGAATGGCATTATTTGAAAGGATTAGAACATGAAGCATTGTTGTAGTAGATGTCACTGGGGGTGGATGGCTGGGGGCTTTGAGGTTTCAGATGCTCGTCAGGTCCAGTGGCTCACTCTCTCTTCCTGTTTTCTGCTGATCTGCATGTAGAACTCCCAGATACCTCTCCAGCACCATGTCTGCCTATGTGCCACCATGCTTCCCACCATGACTAATGGACTAAACCTCTGAAGCAGTATACCAACCCCAAACTAAATTTTTTTTTTAAATAAGAGTTGCAGTGGTCATGGTGTCACTTTACAGTAAAAGAAACCCTAAAGCATCTTCCAAAATTTTCATTATTTTGAGGAGAATGGTCACTTGAGTGGTTTCAGATAATTGACTCCACTCTTAGTGATAACCCAACTTGAAATGCTCAAGCCTATAAAAACTGGCGATTCAGTATTTGCATATAACTATAAACATCCTCCCACATGAGTCAAATAATCTCCAGATAACTTATAATACCTACTGTAGTGCAAATGGCATGTGGATACTTGTTAGACCATTCAGCTTTGGAAAGCATGCAACATAAAACATTACATGTATGTCTTCAGTTCAGATGCTAGATTTTTGTCCCCTGCTTCCTCCAACCTGACTCTACTCCTTAAAGGTTGTACTGTCTTATAAGTTACCTCCATCATCTGGGGGCCCAGTGTGTAAATACACACGCCTCCATGGGACATTTCACAGAACATTCCAGCATGTGGGTCAGTATGCTTTGGAGAGGGCACAATTTTCTTCTTGAGCCTCTTAGAACACCATGTCAGTTTCACATATAACACCAAACAAACAATAACATCTCACTGGACACCATTTTAGGTATGATGCACAAATTGACTTATGTTATCCTCTCATAGCCACACTTGGTTGACGAGGAAGCAGGCACTTTAGGTTTAAGTCATTTAAGATGACCCAAGATGACTCAGATCCCAAGAGTCATAGCTACATGGGAAACTGAGTCCACCATGCTCCGCACCATTGTGCTTTTCATGCTGACCATGTGCACAGGAGGAGATTTTAGCCAAACCCTGCAACATTCTCTGTTAGATGAGCTCTTTCTATCCTGCTTCCACCAACAACATTATCAAGATTTGCCTCCTGCTGATAATACTCAATGGTATTAATAGCTGTGACTTTTTAATCAAGATCACTGAAACTCCATGGCCAATATGGAAGGCTTCGTTTATCCTTTAGTGTTCAAAACGTATGCATGGTCCTTGAATTCACAGCTAGTTTAGGAGATGTGTTGAGCTGGGGAAAGGGAGGCAACACACATTGCTCACGCTCGCAGCAGAGACAGAGAACACAAAAGATTCAGCATTTACAAGAAGGAATTTTGTGGGTTCCTTTCTCCGGGAGGCTGGCCTGAGAATCTGGTCACAGAGTTTTCTTCAGGCTTCTGGAGGCTAGCTGAAGAAGGCTCTTTCCTGAAAGCTGATCATGAAGAAGGCCTTCTGGGCAGGGAGGGAGCGCAGGGCAGCCATGCTTGCCTGGGGTTGAAACAATGGGAATCCGCCTTGGGTTGAGATAATGGGAATCCGTGTCCCTTCTAGCGGGAGAAGGGAGCCTGAATAGCAGGAGACACTCCCAGGATACTTCTCAGGGCTTGTCTCCAGGGCACCTTTGATATGTTTTTCTTCAAAGAGCCAGCTTTTGACACCTTTTGGTTTAGGATTTGCTGCAAGGAACTAGCCTTTTAACAAGTTTGGGCCTGGTGGATTTTTTCTCAGCAGAGGGTATTCTCAATGGGAGGGGAGGGAGCTTCTCCTCCACCTGCAGAGAAGCACCCACAGAATTTCACCTGGGGGAGCTTGAGGCTTCTGATGCAGTGTGTGCCAACAGGCATGACTTAGTATCATTTAACATCTTGTAAACAGTATCTACATCCAATTGTGAATCACTTAAAGGTTTGACTTTAAGGACAGTGTATACTCGAGACATATAGTTTCTCCAGGTCAGCCATCCAAGTGTACTGTAGTAGGAGATTCTGATTCAGGGTCTTCCATAGTGACTGGCCTGATTCCTTGTCTCCTGGGAGGTGTGGCATATGCACGGATGGCTCAGGGTATCCTGGGATGGGTGGCATAGTGGACACTGTTCCAGATATTCCAGTAAGTCTGTAGTGAAGATGTTGGCCTGGGCTTCATCTGAAGTTAGCCATGGATGGAGGCTCTGTTTCCAACCGTTCAGCTTATTACTGACAAGCTCATAAACAGTGGTTGGAGCTGCTTCGGTTTCTCTGCATGGGACTCTATGAGCATCTTCTGGATGCAGGCACCTGGCTTCTCTTAAAGGGCATAAACCAAGAAAGAACAGGGTAGAGTGACAATTTCACTATGGCTTTATTTTACCAAGTCACACGCCATTTCTACATTGTTCAGTTGGTTTCACCATTGAGGCCAAGTCAGTGTGGCTATAACCAGTGGTCTTGTTGGATGTTAGATACTGAGACCCTAGTCCCTGCTGTCATCCATTAAGGTTGGCCTCTGGCAACAGAAGCTGGGTTTGTCCCGGGGGGAAGCCTGTAAACCAAGTATATGTGTATTTGTTGAGCTCACTGCCAAGAAATAGAAGACAGAGGATTGAGCTATATGGCCAAGTGTGGTGGATGGGGGTGTTTTTGGTTTTGTTTTGTTTTGTTTTGTTTTGTCCAAAGTCTCTCCTGAAGCAGAGAGAGAGAGAACTGCCAAGGGCTGGGAGCACTGAAAGCAAGCAAAACATTTGAGGTGGGATGTAACCATACGGGAATAGAGCTCAGTATCAGAGTGTTATTGGAAAGATCTAGGTTTGGCTCTCAGTCTCACAATAAAGAAAATAAAGTGTACTAGTCCACCTACCAACACACCGCATGAATGCTGTGTCTGACTTCAGGCTTGAGGACGGCAGTGGCAGTATAGCTGCCTGTCTTTCTGGAGGTCTTTGCAGTTCAAAAGCTTGCTCATGCTCTTGCCGTGCACTGTCACCTCCCCTTTTAGATGGCTCCACAGGCCCTATAATAAAGCGATACACTCAGGTTCATACATTGTAACTTCAAGAATAAAACCCAGACCATTTACAGCATTGTATAACACTGTATTTGAATAAGCCGTAGCCTAGATTAAGTAAAAGTGGATCTGTGGTGGTTTGAATAAGGATGACCCCCATAGGCTCTTATACTTGAATGCTTAGTCACCAGGAAATGAAACTATTTGAAAAGGTTATAATGATTAGGAGGTGTGGCCTTGTTAAAATAAGTTTGGCCTTGTTGGAGGAAACATGTCTTTGGGTGTGGACTTTGAGTTTTTTTTAAAGCCTAACTAATGGAGGCCAAGTATCTCTCTCTGTTTGTCGATTAAGATGTAGTTCTCAGAGACTTCTCCGGCATCACGCCTATTTTTCATCGTGCTCTCTGCCCTGCTGTTAATGGACTAACCTCTGAAGCTGTAAACAAACGCCCAGTTAAATGCCTTCTTTCATTTAAGTTACCTTAGTCATTTTATCTCTTCATCACAATAAAACAGTGACTAAGACATCTTCCCACCTCAAAAGAACTGGATGAAAAGTCAGTCTTCTCATTCTGCCATTCTCATAGGTCGGTAGCCTGCTCAGCCATCACCAGAGATGCTTCCTCCTGCAGCAGATGGGAACAAAGGCAGAGACCCACAGCCAGACACTATGCAGGGAGGGTGCGACCTTGGAACACACAGCCTTACGTTGGATGTCTCCATCAAATCTCTCTCCTTGGGGCTCAGGGAACCCTCTAGAAGGGGTGGCAGAAAGTGAAAGAGCCCGAGAGAATGGGGTCCAACAAGATAACAAGGGCACTAAATCAATAGGATCAAGGGACATATGAGCTTGCAGAGAGAAGCGTGCTCAGGGGCGGCATGGGCCTGCACCAGGTCTTTGTGTGTATATTATGTCTTTTAAGTTAGTGTTTTCAGGGGACTCCCGGTGTGCAAAGGAATGGGTCTGTTTCTTGTGTCTTCTTCTGAGCTCTTTTCCTTCAGTTTGTCCAATTCAAGTGTGTTGTTGTATGGTTATCCCTCCGAAGCCTTCTTGCTTTCTAATGGTAGACAGAAAGGGGATAGATCCAGCTGAGAAGGGAGGTGATGAAGAACTGGGAGGAGCCAAGGGAGAGGAAAACATAATCAGGATTATTATGCGAGAAGAAAAATTATTTTCAACACGAAGGGGGAAGGAGTGGGTCTTTTCACTGCAAATGACTTAATTAAAAAAATTCTTCATCCAGGCACAGTGATGCACACCTGTAATCCCAGCACTTAGGGAGGAAGAGGCAGGCAGATCTCTAGGAGTTTGAGGCCAGCTTGATTTACAAAGTGAGTCCAGGACAGCCAAGGTGATACAGAGAAAACTTATCTTTAAAAAAAATACTCACAGACGTACCCAGCCACTTGGCTTTTAGTTGATTCCAGGTGTAGTTAAATTGACAACCAAGAATAAGGCATCTAAGTCTACCCATTGTCAACTTGATGCACCATCATATCTCCTTGTGTCATGCTTAATTTCCAAATGAAAGCAATAACCAGGTCATTAAGATGCTTAACATGAGCTAACGATGTCTCATACAGCCACAAACACATAAAATTTAGAATAGGTAGGAAATCTCTTGAGGATTATTCTTCTAGTACCTCAAACTTAAATATGATAACCACCAATATTCTCTCAATTGATATAATTTTACATGATAAAGAAACTGAGGAAAGAAAACACAGACATCTGTACAAATACATTCTTACCATAATATGACAAAAGGAATCATGACAATTATAATTCTTGGTTCTGCAACTGGTCACCTGGCATCAGCTGGTCTTTGTAAGTATCTTCCTCTATAACCTAGTAGTTCCCCCGGGATTGATTGCCCCTCCTAATCAACCTCCTAATCCCCTAAGTAGCCAGGGGAAAGTGGAAGTCTGAACTTCCAGTTTAAGGGAATATTTGTTGTGTCTTTTTCTAGCAGTAGCACTTCCCCATCTGGAACCAAACCTTGTAGGCCAGCCACACTTAAGGTTGCAGGAACAGGGAGCCAATTTTTTTTTTCTAGTGAGTCACTGGAGATGATAGTGAGTGAAAGTATTTCCTTTTCCATACCTGTGGATCCTGGATATGGAGGAAAAAAATTATACCATACAATGAATGGGGATGCAAAGCAAATACTGCCTTCTGGAGAACTCTGCCCCAACCCTCAGGCTGGTGCCACCTCATCAGCACCATAGCTATGTCTTCAAAAGTCTATTCCATCTTTCTATCAGGCCAGCTACACAGGATGGCTGTGAAGTGAGTTCCTTGATTAGAAGCAAAACTGTGTGCAATACCATGATGGTGAATAGGCGTTCTGTAAGTTCGTGGATGGTGGCTTTGGCAGAAGCATTGTGTGCAGGAAAGGCAAATCCATAACCAGAACATGTAACTACTCCTGTAAGGTCAAAACATTGTTCTTACCACAGAGAAAGTGGTTCAATGTAGTCAGCCTGCCACCAGGCCACTGGCTGGTCCCTCTGGGAAATGGTGCCATATCTGGGGCTCAGTGTTGGTCTCTGCTGTTGGCTTATGTGGCACTCAGCAGCAGCTGTAGTCGAGTTAGCTTTGGTGAGTAGACATCCATCCCATTGGGTGGGGGCATGAATGGCTGGGGAAATAGGCTGACTGTCCTCAGGACAGGGCATCCTATCTACTTGGTTACTGAACTCCTCCTCAGCCGAAGTCACCTATTGATGAGCGTTTACATGGGACACAAGGATCTTCACACTCTTCATCCATTTGGAGAGATCTATCCGCATGCTTCATCCACAGATATGTTTCTCACTAGCTTTCCAACTTCTTCTTCCCAAGTCCCTGACTGTCCAGCCAATCCGTTGACAGTGGCCCACGAATCGGTGAACAGTCCCAAGAAGAGCCACCATAGCCTGTACCAGACAGCAACAAACTACAGCTCTAGGCCTTCTGGTGCCTGTAATCTCTCTGTGTTCTGATGCTGAGCAGACTAAAGGACTTTTAAAATTCTCCTTTGAAATATTAATTTAACCAGTCCAGGTTATTCTGGCATTGAAGTCATATGCTACCATGCGCAGCTAAGAATTCCATTAATAACACAACTCTCCTAGGGAACTTCTGGGAATGGTCAATTAACACAATTTGGTGCTGTATTGTTTTGGTTGGGGAAGACTGGTTGCCCAAAGAGAACGCTCATCACGGATGGAATGCAGATAGTTACCACGTGTCCGAATCTGCTCACTCAAGGTTCTCCCAGGGCAGCGGTGCCAATCATTATGCTGGTTCCCAGTAGTTAGTGGACAGGCAGATGGCCTCTAATCTCTGCCACTTGCAATAGAGTTTGGAGAAGAAGCCTTGGAATAAGCAACAGACTTATCTAATCATGGAAATTGGTGGTTACTAACAAAGAGAAGCATAGGCTTATTAGAGTGATGAGCCAAGCCCGCTTTCCATGGGAGGCTCGGAGAAAGCTTTATCTTAAAAAAGCATTTTAAAGCTGAGTCTGAAGAGTTAGGGGGAGGCACATGAGTGCATCAGACCAGCGTCTGCATAGTGAGACTTTCCTCCTTGGCTGGACCTCACGGTCGTGAGCTGATGAAGAGGTAGAGCAGCACAGTTGCTATCTATTGTCAAAGCCTTCCCAACTCTGGCAGTGATATCACTATGTGATTACGGTTTTCAAGACCACCTTATAGCAAGGAACGATGGGGGAACATAAAAGGCTCCAATAAAAACATCAAGCTAGCAGAAAACATCTGAAAAGTGCATTGTTCCCAACATGTTTTCAGGCAGGGAAGATAATGATTCCCTGTGGAATTTCCACTTGAATGAATTGTTCAGAGTATTTAACCCCGTGAGGCTGTTCTTCGGCTTGAGCTCAGGAAGAAATATCCCCCTCATGGTCTCCTTATCTGCCCATAAGGCCTGAAGAAAGTCTCCATGTATGCATCCTTAATTAAAAGGAGCTATTATCATCAGGTTATTAAAATGCCTTCAATTAAGCTCTGATTCTGTTGTTTTAATGCAAATCAATGCTTAACAACAAAACAGAAGGCTTATCCAGCCCCATGCCTCTGTGCCAGGCTTTAATCCTGCAGTGCTCTGGGCCCACATTCTCAGAGGTTGCATATTGTTCTATTAATCTCAACATCTTCACCCCCTGGAATGGTACTTGACACATAGTGAGTGTTCCAAAAACGTATACTGATGTGTCAGTGTCAGCTTAAAAAGTCAATGGTGCATAATTAAATATTCAAAATAAAGTATAGCATGTTAGTTTGCATACATAGTATTTGGTAAAGTCAAAAAGCGATGAGCACTTTAAAATAGCATATTTACATAAAATTTAGATACATGCATTCAGTCTATCTACATTTTACTAAACTATTAAATGAAATCAAATTTATTAAAGAGAATGAGCAGCTGCCCACAAAGGAAGTAGAGCTGGGGACAGGCAAGGGCCTGAAAGGTAAATGGGTAAATACCTGAAAAGTTGAAAACAGTGTGAGCTGGAAAGTATAATTCAGCTTTCTGTCCCCAAGTTCGCAGGTAACAGTATGGGACAAACAGAATGTCCTCATGGGCTCTTTGTGACCACTTGGCACAAGCACATACATAGCTTTGAGTGGATGGATGGATGGATGGATGGATGGATGGACGGATGGACAGACAGATAACAGCTGATGGGGAGGGGCTCCCATCAGAAGAGATGTTCTAGATGGATTTTTGTGAGGATGAGTAGGAAGTGTCCAGGCTAGGTGAAGGGGCAGAAAAGCTGAAGAGAAAGAGAACACTTTGCTATATGCTGGGCCCTAGGAGCTGCAAGTTCAGTGTGTCCAGATATATGTCTCTTCCTGGGAACAGCACATAGTTCAGTGTGTCAAGTGCACAGACCTCAGAGGGAGGTTGTGGTAAGACAAAGGAACAGAAGTGGTCAGAGATCCAAACAATTCCGGCTAGTATCCTGAGTTTTCATGTTTGCAAGGAGCTCTGGAGGCCCAACTGGAAGGTGACACTGGGTTTTAAACCATTCTGCCTCCCTCTGATGCCACTCCCTCACCAAAGCCCTTAGTCTAATTCCTAAGTGAAGCAGATATATTTTGTCTTTATCTTTAGGGCGTATGGGTGTTTTGCCTGAATGCATGGATGTGTGTTAGTCGTATGCCTGGTGTCCTTGGAGGCCAGGAGAGGGCCTCAGGTCCCCTGAGAATGGAGATGCAGATCTCTGTGAGCCACAGTGTTGGTGCAGGGAACTGACCCTGGTCCTCTGCAAGGGCCGCTGCTGCTCTTAACTGCTGCGCCATCTCTCCAGGCCCAGATTAGATATATTTTCTTCTTAAAAGCCTGTATGTCATTTGTCTTTTTGAAATAGGACATAGCTTATTCTTACAATGTGCATCTTCTCCTTACCTCCCTTTGGACATTTAATTTAGAGGTGACAGAAAATGTCAAGTTATTCAATGCTTAGCGTGGGTCGGACTGAGTCTGATCAGATGAGAAATTGGTTGAAGATGAGAGAGCAAGTTTTATTTAAATGTGACAGTAGCCTCGTGTATTGTATGACAGATGCAGAGAGCAGCTGTTTGAGCTATGTCATCCAAGACTACAGTATAGCTTGGGGGGGGCACAGAGATCAGAGAGTAATCTTTGGGCTTGTGCCTTCCTCACCATGACGTAAGTGTTCCTTTGATCTTAACAGGTCTAGTAATCAAGACCATAAAAATGTTGGGACTACCGAAGCAGTTGTCAACTACAACATCAAAGACAAACAAACAAACAACCCCCCCAAAACAAGCAACAACAACAACAACAACAAAAACCACTGTATTTAGCTTTGAATAGGTGATATGACCTTTGAAATACACCATGGATATGAATCAACTTGTTTCATTATTTGAAATAAAAGATTAATACTTGGGATCAGATAGAATATGAAAGAGAACGTCCCCTTGTATGTCTGAACTTTTGTTCGATACTATGGAAATTTCTAAATGCATCGTTTTCAAGGCCGTTTCTGCTAACGTCTTTTAGAAGGATGATGAATGTTTGCTAAATCAATTTCGTACTTGAACCTTTCCCCGTCAGCTCATCCACAGCTCAGAATCTAGAAACAAGTCTGAGCATCATCTTTTATAATTTTTAAAGCGTTTTGTGAGTGGAGTAGCTCTTCTCAAATGTTTTGGCTGTGTGCCAATGGAAACGTTGATTGCTTTTCTCTCCCTTGTACCTGAACTCCCACACCTCTTCCTGCCCCACCTCTTTCTCCTGTACACCACCTAATCAACAGGGGCATTTCCATGGGGCTTCCATGGTTTTCTATGGAAAATACTTGTGAAAATATTTTTTGTGGTTATGGTTATAGTACATATTTCCAGAAGCCTGTATTTGACCGTCTCCTCCTAGGAGCTAAATGCCTGTGTTGAGCACTCCTGGCTCTCCTCGTTGTGTCCCGTTGGCTAGTTAAAGGGCAGCTTTTGCCTCAGGTATGCCCAGCAAAACGAAGGGTTCCCTAAGCATGCCCTTCACTTGGGATAGCATGGTGGCCATGTGCTGACATGGTGCCCCTGACTCCTCCTTCTCAAATCCCTCCAATTGCTTCCAACTCACTATTAGAAAACCTTTTCATCTGGATATTAGTACTGACCTGGCCAAGTTTCTGAGAGGAAGTAGGCAGAGCCCTGATACAAGTCTCAGTCAAAGCAAAATTAGCTAATAAGCGAAAACGTATGGAAACAGAAGAAACAAACCTATTCTGAACCTTTAATATTTATTCCTTTCCAGATTTGTGGTTGAAGTATACTGAACTACTGACTGTTTTTATCCTTTTTAAAATGAATCCTTGGAATGGTATTGGCAAGGTCACCTAAAGTGGCGACTGATAACAGTGACATGAAACATGGTTGCCTTATTTTAAAACAAGGAAAAGCTGGCTGCCTTGTAGCATATATGACATATGAAGTATGTAAAAATTTGTCTAGGAGCTGGCATATGAACTGGGGACCTATTGACCCACATATGAATTATCCCAAACTAAGGCCGCTGGTCCTGAGCATTTATTACACAGAGGAGAATATGACACGTTTCTGGTAACATTCTGTTCTACTCTGGCTTACTAGGTGTCACCACTTCTAAGCCTGTCACACACTAACCACAGGGATGTAGATGCAAGTGTGTACTGCAGGTGTGGGAGAGTTAGGACTAGTTGATGCATGAGACACAAAATAGTTTACAACACACAGAGCACAAAAAAAGTGTGCGCTTCTCTTCACACTCCCCTCCCTTCCTCACAATCCCTCTCCTCAAAGTCCCTCCTCCTCACAGTCCCTCCTCCTCACAGTTCCTCCTATTCACAGTCCCTCCTCCTCACAGTCCCTCCTCCTCACAGTCCCTCCTCCTCACAGTCCCTCCTCCTCACAGTCCCTCCTCCTCACAGTCCCTTCTCCTCACAGTCCCTCCTCCTCACAGTCCCTTCTTACAGTCCCTCCTCCTCATAGTTCCTCTTCTTACAGTCCCTCCTCCTCACAGACACCTCTTCCTCACAATTCCTCTTCCTCACAGTCCCTCCTCCTCACAGTCCCTTTTCCTCACAGTCCCTTTTCCTCACAGTCCCTCCTTCTCACAGTCCCTCCTCCTCACAGTCCCTCCTCCTCACAGTCCCACCTCCTCACAGTTCCTCCTCCTCACAGTTCCTCCTACTCACAGTCCCTCCTCACAGTCCCTCCTCTCATAGTTCCTCTTCTTTACAGTCCCTCCTCCTCACAGTCCCTTCTCCTCAGAGTTCCTCCTCCTCACAGTCCCTCCTCCTCACAGTCCCTCTTCCTCACAGTCCCTTTTCCTCACAATCCCTCCTTCTCACAGCCCCTCTCCCTCACAGTCCCTCCTCCTCACAGTCCCTCCTCCTCACAGTCCCTCCTCCTCAGAGTTCCTCCTCCTCACAGCCCCTCCTCCTCACAGTCCCTCCTCCTCACAGTGCCTCATCCTCACAGTCCCTCCTTCTCACAGCCCCTCCTCCTCACAGCTTCTCCTCCTCACAGTCCCTCCTCCTCACAGCCCCTCCTCCTCACAGCTTCTCCTCCTCACAGTCCCTCCTCCTCACAGTCCCTTTTTCTCACAATCCCTCCTTCTCCTCACAGTCCCTCCTCCTCACAATCCTTCCTCCTCACAGTCCATCTTCCTCACAGTCCATCCTCCTCACAGACACCTCTTCCTTACAATTCCTCTTTCTCACAGTCCGTTCTCCTCACAGTCCCTCCTCCTCATGTCCCTCCTCCTCACAGTCCCTCCTCTTCACAGTCCCTTCTCCTCACAGTGCCTCCTCACAGTCCCTTCTCCTCACAGTCCCTCCTCACAGTCCCTCCTCCTTATAGTCACCTCTTCTTCACATGCAAAACAATTTTATGAGTAAAAGTAAAAACAACTGGATTTTCATGTACACATTTGTAAACACTCTTTAACTATGCTACTGCACTTAGTAACCACTTGTAGGTTATTTTTACAATTAACTTTTCACAAAATACCAGTGGTACTAAATTTTTCCCTAGGGCCTAATCTCAGTTAACAGTATCAGGCTTGGGTTTTGGTTTTAGAGCAGGCCTTAAATCCAATCAGAAAATGGTTGGATACTCCAGTAACATTTGTACCATTCTTGCACCAAGGCTCAGATATCACTGGGGAAGAGAGTACAGAAACAAAGATTGTAGGCGCCAGTTACAGTGGGGGACTGCTTCCAACTCTTTTCCAGGCATGACAGTAGACATTGCACATATGAATTCCGAGTTGCTATGGCTGCACACATAAGAATTGCACAAGATCAAGTCAGCCAAATGCCAGCATGGGTGGGGGAGGGACCCATGACTGAGGAACTATTGTTGGTAAGTGGTGGCTGCTGGAGGAGGGAACATGCTAATTTTCTTCAAGGACGTGACCCTTGACCCATACCTCAGTGGATGGTCCTACATCTGTGTGCCTCTTGGTGGCTAAGAAAAAAGCAGGTGAAGTTGGGAGGGAAAAGTGGTGATGTAGTCGATGAAGGTGAAAGGGACGGGGGGGGGGGGGTGAGGGTGGGGGGGCTTGATTAAAAGGCATTATATGCATTATGAAATTCTCAAAATTAAAAAATTTAAACCTAAAAAACCCCAAACACCATGGTTTCTAACAGAATCCCAGCTGCTCTTTCCTTCAAACACTCTTCTAGGTGCGGCCACTTGAGCACCTGTGATCCTGGCCTTTCTGGTGACTCCTCAGGTGTTGGCACGTGCTTCTGCTGTGGTATGCCATGTGTTACATCGAAACTTCCTTAAATTAATCTGTTTCAGATTAGAGAGCTGAGTCCCTTGTTGCAGGGAAGTAAGGATTATTGCAAATTCTGTGCCCCCTCTACCCACCCCCACTCCCAATTTCAGCATGGAATAGGAATTGCAGGAGGAGATCCATGTGCACATGGGTGCGTGCGGAATGCAGAGCACCTTGCCTGCTGTGGGCACTTGCTGTTTAAATACACAAACTCCAAGGAGAAAAACTCTACTGACTGTCCCTGGTGTGAAGTGGATGTTCTTTCATGGATTAAATTGTGCGAGAGGAAAATAAACACAGGAAATACCGATAGAATTTTGGCCTGCTTTTTCTTGAAATTTCAGTAAAATTCCATTCTCAGAGTTTAGACAAAGCAAGTCTTTGAAGAGATGGTTTCACAGTCATTAAGAATCAGAGGCAAGGAAGGAGCCTTACAGCACACCTTCTACAGAACAAAGCACGCATAGCTTATTGATCTGAAGTGCCTTAATAGATAGCTCCAGGAATAAATTTGGTCGTTCCTTTTTGCTTTGTAAAAAAAAATAATAATAACTTGTCTTGTCTCAAACATGTCCAGAACTTTCTTTTAATGATAACTTTAGAGATGCAGAAATTTGGATTTTAAATAAACCTTCTAAGGGGTTTCTGTTATAGGCTAGTTTAGTCAATACTGAGGAAATTAATTGAGAATTCTCTTGAGTGTGTGCGTTTCAAAATATAACTCTTTAATAGGTTTAACATAACTTACGGGTAGGTTACGTGTAAAAGACAGAAGTGAGGGAAAAAGGAGGAGGGGAGTTGAAGAAAGACAGCTTGGACAACACTCGCTGTGGGGGAGGAAGGCACTCACTGCAGTACAAGCAGAGTGGTGGCCATGAACCTTCAACATCAGCCTGGCTGCAGTTGGGGTCACCTAGGAGACTCATCTCCAGGCGTGTCTGTGAGGATGCGTCTGGCGAGGTGTAAGAGAGCAGGACTCACTGTGAATGTCAGTGGCATCATCTACAAAGTGGGGTGCTAGGCTGAGTAAAACTGGGAAGTGGAGGAACTCAGCTGAGAACTAACAGTGGTCTCTCTCTGTTTCCTTACTGTGGACACTGTGTGCTCAGAGGTCTTCTCCTGACACCATGCTTGCCCTACCGCCATGTGCTGTATCTCCCCCAAATATAAACCCAAGTAAACATGTCTTTTAATTAGGAGGCTGCCTCTTGTTAGGTACTTGGTCCAACCATGAGAAGAGTAACCAATACAGGAGATGATGTGCTATAGGTTTGCGTAGGCTTTTAGTGGGTGGATAGATGAACGTTAGACACCCACAAACAGTGCACACATTGACGCTCACTTCTTCTTCAGAGAACTGTCAGGAGCTTCTGCTAGTATTTAGTTGTGGAATGTACACTGGAGATCTTTCTAGAAGCCAGTGAGGCACTAGCAGCAAGGCAGCTGGCCTCGTACCCACAGCACTTCCATTCCTTTCCTCTTAGTACCCAGCACACATGTTGCAGTTCCTTTCATAATATTCTTTTGCCTCATTGTATTATAAAGTCTGCAAAGACAGAGACTGGGGCATTAAATCTACAATATTTAGAATGGGGCTTGGGAAGTAGTAGATATTAAAACAAGCTGCCAAATGTATATCTTGGGAAATTATTGATGTTTACTGATATTGAAACATAATCACAAAACAACATTTATATTATATTCCTACCCAAGGGAAAACATTTGCATGGAAATGTAAGTTTAGTCATAGAAAAGATGGCATTGTTTACACGGTTGAGTTCATGTTAATTGTCAATGCTTGTGACTTTTTCTAAACTTTGAAAACTTAAAATTTCAAGTATTTTTTTTTAAATATGAATGTATTGTCTTTGTAATAATTAACCACTGACATTTTGAGATTGTGGCTTGAAACCAGCTTTTTAAAAAAGCAAATTCAAGAGGAAGATCACACTAGGCCCTAAGACTTAGAGGCTGTGATGGTCTGAAAGAAAATGGTTCCCAAAGACCCATAGGGAGTGATGTTATTGGAACTGTGGCCTCATTGGAGGAAGCGCGTCACTAGGGGGTGGGCTTTCAGGTTTCAAAAGCTTCAGGCAGGCCTAGTGGTTCACTGTTGCTTCCTGCTGCTGCACATCCAGATGCAGAACTCTCAGCTGCCTCTCCAGCACCACGTCTGCCACCATGTTTCCCGCGACGATGACAATGAACGACACCTTTGAACTGTAAGCCAATTCATGAGGATTCCTGTGGCCATGGTGTCTCTTCACAGCAACAGAACCCCAACTAAGACAGAGATAGAGTTGGTAACTGGGAGAGATGTGTGACAGGAAGAGGCAGCTGGAAGGTCAGAGAGCGCAGTCTCTCGAGATGGGGCTTTTGCAGTGAAATAATGGAGGGGAAATGGGCTTGACTGTAGGAAGCAAGAACATGACTTCCGCTTCCTGTTCCCGGCTGTGTGGTGTGTGGGGGAGCACACTTGGACACAGCTACTGCAAGCGAGACTTTCTGTCACTCGCTAACACAGAGACCTAGGCACCTGTTCACCTGAGCATGGGCGCTCTGATCAAAAGTAACTGGCAGAAGAAGGGCTTTATTTGAGATTAAGATTTCAGAGTGTTGGAGTTCTTAGCTGCTGGGAAACGTGGCAGCAAATGGAGAGCTGGCAGCTTGATCCATAACTGGATCCAGAGAAACTGGAAAGGACACAAGTCTTTAGGCAGGGACTCACTTCCTCTAACAAGACCACACCTCCCAAACCTCCCGAAACAAAGCCATCAGCTGGGGACCAAGTGTGCAAACGCATGAGTCTGTAGGGGCCATTCCCAGTCAAAGAACCACAAGCCTAAATGTAAAGGCTTACTCTTAGAATTTGGACAATGGCGCTTCTGCTTGTAGTTGAGACTGTGAGGGAACATATCCACTATCCCCCTGAAATGTCCCTGTGGATTCTTATCTATCTGGGTGCTAGACTGCCACTTGACACCTTTACTACCTCCTCTCCTCTTTTCCTCTCTGCCTGTCTCCCTCACATGTACATGCACACATGTGAACTCATTTGTAGATTGTCCATATACTGCATGTTCATATAGTCATATGTGCATTTGCGTAGTCATGCACATTACACATGTAACTTAGGCAGATGTGTACTTCACTATTGCTGTAATTGATCTCTCTAGAAACGGCCACTAGTTCATATGGTCTGTGTCCAGTTCAAGGCCAGAATGTCATACTGATGCAGTGCTCAGCAAGACTTAGTCAGAAGACAGAGTGAGACAGCCAAGATCTCCTGGTGTGAAAAGTAATAATCAGTGAATTCCCTGAGACTTACACAACACTTCCTCTGGGTGTGTATACATGTGTGTGTGCATGTGTGTTTATGTGCATGGATCTGTATCATCTCTATTTGTATATATACACACATGCATGTACCCATGTGTGTATCCATATGTGTATGCATGAGTGTTCTTTCCTTGTGTAATTGCTAAAATAATCCAATTACCACACTCAATATTCATCCACTATAGAGAACAAACTTTTAATAATAAGCAGAGATGTGAATAGGTCCTGGCACACATATCAAATGAAGAGATGTCAGCTTGTCATAATCATGCGTGTAATGAAAACTCTCCAACATACTAAACTCTAAAGGTGTGACTTATCGATATGCCTGAAAACGCAGTGTTCATTTGCTGGTTGCCCAGCTGAGGCTTACTTTCGGCATCTGCGCACACAGCAAGTGCTCACCACTGGGCTGCGTGGCCTACTGTCTTGCTCTTTGGAAATGTTTATTAGGAATTCATTTTGACTTCTTAGCAGTACGGTAAAAATTGGCATAGCTTTTTTTTTTTTTTTGAGGTTAAAAGTTGTGTGAGACCATGTGTGTTGAGAGTCTTGGCCCATGCCGTGGAGTGTGAAAGGTCATGACTGAAGAGTGACCACTACTACACTACAGGCGAAACTGTCCATGAACCTGCTGTGGGAGGCATCAGCTGCTGCTCAGTGTCTCCCACTGGATTTCCTTGTCTGAAAAGGGGTTGGGCCACATGCACTCTGGGTCCTCGCTCACTCATTCCTCTTCATATTTACTTCTGATAGGTGGATGCTAGTAGGGGGCACTTAAAGGGAATACACCCCTGGTTCTCTCATCTGCTCCTTTTCCTTCTGACCTCATAACCTTGCTTCAGTGGATGTCAAATTAACAACTATCAGCTGAGCCCTCCATATGCTCCAAGTGGAGCCTGTGGCCTGAGTCAACTGGAACATTCCCCAGCCTCTGCCTGATGAGGTCCCAGGAGCTTCTTCAAGCCTCAACACACCAAAGTGCACAGTTTAGAAGTTGTCAGAGCTTTCTTGAAAGAGTCAGGCCAGGGCTGGCTCACAACTACTCCCAGGCCCAGGCTTTAAGGGAAGGGCTCCTCACAGATCTAAAAGTTGGATTTCATCCATAGGTACCCAACTTTGTCACATGCCACGTGTGTCGTCAACCCGCTGGCAATGGTGAATGTCTTCAGGGTTTGAAAAGTGAATTCAGACACAGCTCTGTCTTCTCAGGCCAGACTTGGATGCTCTAGAGCTACAGACATCCTCAGATGGCTCTGGCACAGTACCAGCTGGGGAAATGGACATGGTGCCCTTCAGGCAGTCCTCTGCTCAGCTCTCGCTGAAGTGCATTCTCGCTCACCTATTAGAGGGCTTGGCATTCAAGCCAGAGGCTTGTCACTTGTATTAAAAATAAAATAATGTGCAGTGTAAGATTTCAGAATTTATTACAAGGAGTGGAAAGATAAATACTAGTTTTGGAAATACTTGTCTTGATGTCTTGTGTGTTTTGCATGAAGTTGTGTGTTTCAGTGCATGTGTCTGTTGTACTTGTGCCACTACTGTGTGATTGTGTTTTTTCCCCTTACAGCATGTTACACACAAACATACTGCGTTTGTGCATGTATGTTTGTGTTAATGTGTATGTTTATGTGTTTCTCTGCCACACTCTGCTTGTGTTTATGTGTGTGTTTCCGGAGCTATCTCTTTAGATGAGATCACCAGAAAAGTTTAGAGTGTACCTGCTGCGGCCAAGGCAGTGAGGAGCCAGCGCAGTGTGTTTGTTTTAGGGTACAGGATCCAAAATGCTCTCTTCAAACATACAGAGTCAGAGGGGGAAACAATGATTCATTTTCCTTGATTTAAATTCTTCCTCAAATGAGGTCATTTTGACAATCTCGGCCAAGAGGAAACAGTACACTCTTTTCAGCCTGTGAAAGGGCTCCTAGGAGGCTCTCCTTACATTTTTTTGTCCTCTTCTGTTTCTTGATGTCACTTTTGTCATTTCCCCCAACATGTAATATAGCATATATATCAAGAATCCTGTACAACAGAACTCTTACTTGCAATTTCTTTTCTTTTCTCTATATTATTCCTTAAAGTAAGAAAATATAGAAATAGTGTGAGGATTGGAGGCCAGGGTGGTGCACCTGCTTTTCAAGGCTGGTTACTTCTCGTGATTTCTTTAGCAGTCCTTGAGCCCAGTTTTCTAGTCCACACAGGGCCAAGGACATTTTCACTTCCATCTCCATCACTCCAGTATTATCTCCCATCACCTCTCTCCCATTTAATGGTGCTAGCCTCCCAGTAGTGTCCCTCACTCTGCCTCTGGCCCCTAGTCTGGCTGCACTGGGGGGGAAAGAGCAATCTTTTTGGAAACTCTAGTCGGCTCATCCCAGCTTCCCATTACATCTTTCCAGAGGGTGGGCTCGGGTCTGCTTTCATTGCCCTTGTGTCTGGCTCCTCTTTGAACCCCAGCCTCTGCGCACCATGTTCTAAGAGTCACTCCGGGAAGCCGCTTCACATCCCCTGAATACCAGGCTGCTCCTCCTCCAAAAGCACAGCCTCCACTCCACCCTGTCACCTCTTCTGGTTACACACACTGATCTCAGACGGCAGTGCTGATTTGTTAAAAATGACACTCGCCACATTACACAACGTGTCTGCTCTTCACTCCTGTTCCATAAGCTGTAATGAAACACTCTGACAAGAAGTGGCATAGGGAAGCCCAGCTTATTTGGCTTAAAAGTCCAAGTTACAGTCCATTGATTTGGAGATGTCAGGGCAGGAGCGACAGCAGTACAAGAGCCGAGAGAACAAACACATCTTTACCCACTTCCTTCACTCACTCTCGTACAGTCCAGAGCCCAGCATAGGGAATGGTGCCACCCACAGTGGGCTGGGCCAATCCACAATCAAGACAACCGCTCACAGACAGGACTGGAAGCCAACCTGATCTGGATAATTCCATAACTGAGAGGCTCTCTTCCCAAGTGATTCTCAGTTGTACCAAGTTGACAGCTAAAATTGATCAGCACACCCTCTTCCCTTTCTTGTATTTTATCACAGCACATGTCACTATGTAACATTTAATTAGATATTTGAAAAGTGGTCTTATCTACCCTACCCCAGTAAGTATAATTTTCAAAAAAGCAAGAGTTGTGGATAATTATTAAAAACAACTTGAAATGTTTAGGCTATTTTTGTGTGATGAGGCACATAAGCCATGGTACACAAGTAGAGTTCAGAGGACAACTTTTGGAATTTTCTCTCTTCCTTCATCTTAAAGTGGGTTCTGGAGATCAAACTCAAATCATCGGACTGGCATGACAAGCATCTTTACCCACTGAGCTGTCTTACAAGCTCTTAAAAACGATCTTAATAATAAATACAATTAATAGTTCATTTCTGGAACATTATGTGTGCCACATAATAGTTGAATGAGTAAGAAATGTTTATTTCCTTACAGGGTTGGTGTATGAGTTAAGTGTTTATTAAGTGTGGGTGGAAGCACTCGTAAGCACATAGCATTTCATGATGATGGGTGCTTCTGTTGTTTAAGCTCAGCTTTCTTTCCTGGTGTACCATGTAGATGCAACACTGGAACAAATCACAGCAGGTATCCTTATCCTGAATTAATTAAAATGCTGTAATGCTAACTTGATGGGCAGGCCAAAGTGCTCAGCTAGATGGTCAAATATTCTGGATCTCTCTTTTTTCTTTTCTTTTTCTTTTTTCTTTTTTCATTTTGGTTTTTCGAGACAGAGTTTCTCTGTGTAGCCTTGGGTGTTTTGAACCTGCTTTGTAGACCAGGCTGGCCTCAAACTCACAGAGATCCGCCTGTATCTGCCTCCCATGTGCTGGGATTAAAGGTGTGTGCTACCACTGCCTGGCCTATTCTGGATCTTTCCATGTGGTTGTTTGCATAAGACTTGTTTGCTTTTGAAAGTTTGGTATCCATAGTGAGTGAATATGACCAATTTCAAAGCAATTGAGATTGTTTTAGCAATTATATCTAGAAGGAACACACACACACACACATACACACACACTCTCACACACACATACACACACACAGAGAGAGAGAGAGAGAGAGAGAGAGAGAGAGAGAGAGGAGAGAGAGAGAGAGAGAGAGAGAGGAGAGAGAGAGGAGAGAGAGAGAGAGAGAGAGAATAATAAGAGAAAGCTGGCCTGCATGATGCTGCATGATGTGACATTATGTGACACCTGGTGTGCATGCCTCCTTAGGGCTCCAAGTCAGCTGATGTTACCACGGGAAATCACCTACCTGGGCCAGAGCTAATTATGTAATGTTGCCAGAAGCAGAGCTGTGCTCCAGCTGGTGGCTGGAAAGGTCAGGGCAGCAGCTTTGACTGGCCTGCAGGAAGGCCAGCAGCCATATCCTGAGTGAATGGGGTAGCAGAGACTCCTCACTGAGGAGGAAGGCACTGTGAGAGATGAGGAGGGGGAAGAAACAAACCTGGCCCGCAGCTAAAGGAAAACAAAGACCTCTGTCCTCAGGTTACAAGGAAATGGGTTGTGCCAAAGGTCAGCTTGCAGGAGGTACCCCAACACCCTGAACTCCACTAGGTGCACCCTGAAAACAAGATAGAAGAGTGAGGAAGAGAAAGCCTGTTGGTAAAGGGGCAGGCTGGAGACTGGCTTGAACAAGCTGAAGCCTGGCGCAGGCATGGAGACACTAGGTGTCTGAAGGTGGCCGGTGGCTCATTCTATTGTTAATCATACCCTAGCTAGAGGTTTAGGGCCCTACTCTAGGTGTAGAACAAGGATGAGTTAGCCCAGGCTATACAAATGATCCAGGAGGCCTGTGCTATGTGACATAGATGCCTTATGATACATATATGTGTGTATATATATGTATATATATATATGGAACACACACACATACACACACACACACACACAGAGAGAGAGAGAGAGAGAGAGAGAGAGAGAGAGAGAGAGAGAGAGAATAATATATATGGAGCTATGTGCAGAGAAAGATTTATTTATTTATTTATTTATTTATTTATTTATTTATTTATTATTTTATGTATACGAGTGTCTTTCTTCATACACACCAGAAGAGGGATTCAGATTCTATTGCAGATGGGATTGTGAGCCACTATGTGGTTCCTGGGAATTGAACTCAGAATTTCTGGAAGAGCAGACAGTGCTCAAAATTGCTGATCCATCTCTCTAGTCCCCACCTTATCCTATATTTTAAAACAGTCTTTTTACAGCGTGCTGGGCACACAGTCATATCATATATGGCTTGCTTATAACCCTGAAGAAGAAGCTTTGAAGAGGCGCCTTGGCCTTTTTACGTCATGGCCCCGACCTCCTCAAGTCTCCTTTTGATCTGGCCCACTTCCCCCCTCAGAAGTGTGCTCTTTTCTATTCCACTGTCTGTTGGCATGCTTTTAAAATATATTTTTATTTTGGGTTCTTTAAATCTCTTTTCCCTCTCCACCCCAATCCCTTCCAACGCCCCAACACCAGGAACGAAAGAAAGAAGCTTTAGGGGGGAGGAGGAGTGTAATTTTCCTTAGTTAGCTACTTCCTGCTGTTCAGTGTCGTTGAGTTCCTTGGGGGCAAGTCCAATCTTCATTTCAGGGTATGTCCAACTTCTTCTTGTCCAATTGCATTGACAACAACCAGGAGCAGCAGGGGGCAAGCACCAGCAGCCTTCTTCTTTCGTGGAGCCCCCAGTCTCCCAGTCTGGCTTTTATCCCCACTGACAAAGGCCACGCCCCCACACGAGGTAGTTCCAAGCTGACAAATCTCATGTGCCCTCTCAGGAGACAATTATCACCTGTGAACAAACTGGAGCACCCCCCATGTCCTGGGACTAAAACAGGAACATGTGTACATCTAACCCAAAACTTCCACAACTGTCCCCGCTTTGCTCCTGTCCACATGTTGGACACAAAGACCTAGAATCTCTGCTGATGGCCACTGAACTCTGTAATCTGCAAATACCGAGTGGACTCCAGCCCCTCCTTGCTTGGATTCTGGCCTGTGCAAACAGTAGATGGCATCTGTCCTGCTTCATCTTGGCATTTTTGTGTGCAATTTGTTATATGGTGTGTCTTTTATTAGGAACAGAATGCATTTAATCAATTGAAGTCAAATGAGGCTGAGAGATACAGTAAGAGATGCGATGGTAGGTTCAAGTTTAGGTGTTTCACAATTGGACATTAAAACTACAGAGGTCAATTCCTGTTATCTTAGCTCTGAGCTGCTGTGATCACATGACTGTGGTGCCACTACCAAAGTATGGAAGCCACAGAAGAACAGATCTGAGGTCAAGGATGGAGAATTTTTTACAGATTAACAAAATTCAAGATGCTGGGAACCCATCCAAGGGATGGGACAGAGAAAACGGAGATACAGAACTCGCCCAATGAATGAGCCTTGGTGCAGATGGGGACTAAAGGTCACCAGGACACGCTGTTGATCCATGTTCTTCTTAAGAAAGAGGGGACTAAAAGGCAACCAGAGCCCAGAGGACACATGGGCACATCTCAAAGACTGTAGAGCAGAAGAGAAAGCTGAGAACGCTAAGAGTTTAGACAAATGGGGACAGATACCACACTAAAAAGAGACGGACTCTTCCAGATCTTCTGACAAGTGCTGTGTGAGCAAATATGATAAAAATAGCTGAGTCTGGTGACTTGGGTGTTGAGTAGTGAAGCTCAGAGAAGCATCAGCAAATCAACATGGGGAGTGTAAAAACGCCAGAGCATTTGGAAGCGTTCACCGTACATAAAACATCAGAATACAAATGACACTAACATTGAGAAGAGGTATAAGCAATTAGCCAAGGGGTGGGTGCCATTTATTGGTTTTTCTGTTAATCAACCCATGAATGGTGCTGGGACTAAAGTCTCTAGTAAGGTGAGACTCCTTTATGTTTATATAGACATAATGTGTGAACTGTGGTTCCAGCAGGCGCTTCCCCAGGGCCTCCTCTTCGTGTTATGATCAAACCATACATGATATGGATGTGTGTTCAACCTGTGTCTACATGATACTTAAGCAAAAAAAAAGCTAGATTATTTTTTAAAAACTTTCCACTAAATTAACTTTTAAATACTTTCTTGACAACTCAGAAGAGTTTGAAAGTGTGAACTCATTCATTCTTGTTACAGTTTCTTGGAAAATAATTTATCATTTAATTTCTTCAGTATGAAAACAGGCTAGCTCTCAGGCCTATCTCTTGAGCTGCCATGAAGCCAATAAGTAAGTGTGTGTATCTATGCATGTGTGTGTATGCATAACGTGAATAGTTATACATAATACATATATTACATTTAGTTATCAGATACAACAGATCCCACTGCAATGGTTAAGCTTGTAGATACTTAGCTCAAAGCTAGCAAGCACAGTCTGTTGCAGCGGACTTTAATCAGGGTGGATTCATAATAGCCTAGAGGACAGACAGTTGCATCCAAGGTCTTTTAAAATATATTCACATAAATCAAAGAAATTTCCATTTCCTCAACACAATAGAGGCTGTGTTTTGAGAGAGGATCTGCAGTGTGGATGAGTGAAGACTGCTCTCTCTGCGGAGCAGATGGGCGGCAGGAAGCAGTCTTTTTTACTAAATATAACACAAACACCAAATTCAGGAAGAATCTTAGGTCCATAAAATAGTGCAGAAAGCACCAGGGCTGACAGCTTGAGGGTCTGCAGAAAAATAGGGTACTATGTGGGAAGGTCAATTCAAAGCTACAACTGGGGCATGTTAGAATTCTAAAGCTTAATTATTTAAAATAGTGTCCTAATCCAGAAACTTTACAATTCAATACTGTTCTGAATTAACCCTTCTGAGGGTGGCTTCTGTTTCGTACCAGTTCTCGTTAGAATTCTGCATCTGCTCTTCCATGGGTGGTCTCAACCGTTCTCACTCCCATGTATACCTGAGAAGGAAGTGAATTCTGTGCAGTGGGTGACGCCCACTGTGCATCCCAGCACACTCTCCAGAGCACCACAGTACCCTGGATCACTCCTCACAGCATTCCACCATGCCAGCTTACTCTCCACACTACTCTACCCTCTCACCCCACCACCCTCGCACATCACTGCAACCTCCCAGCCTACTTCCAACACTGTCCTAGAAGCCCAGCCCACTCCAGCTATGAGCTGCCAGTGTCATCGCTCACTTTCCCAGTCCCACAAAGGGCAGACAATGCTCTTTACATTGACTGAGATCGTGACATTGGGATAAAGTATATGAGCAGTATAGAAGAGAGTGTTCTAGAACACTGGTTCTTAACCTTCCTTATGCTGCAACCCTTTAATACATGTTGTGGTGATCCCCCCCCCACCACCATAAAACATTTTTGTTGCTACTATGTTGCTACTGTTATGAATTGGAATGTAGATATCTGTGTTTCCTGATGGTCTTAGGCGACTCCTATGAGAGAGGCATTTGACTCCCAAAGAGGTGGAAACCACAGGTGGGGGACAGCTGTTCTAGAAGCTCAATAACAGACAGAGTGTGGCATCTGAGAATAAGGTAGATGTGTGTGATTTCCAGCTCTGACACTGTGGGATTTGGGGACCAGGCCACCGAGTTGCTCTCTCATAAAGATTTGGGAGTTCAGTTCTAAGAGATAATTGTGGTTTGCAAAGTCTTCTTTTCAGGCGAGTATACACAACATCAGAGGTTATTTTTAAACCTTCGTTACATTATTTTATCATTGCAAGTGATTTCTCTTATGCCTCAAGTACACTGTTAATTTTGTCTCTTATTTTACACTGTCTCTGAAAGCTCCTTGTATTGTTATATGTGTAGTGTCCTGCCCAGAGTCCAGTTTGACCCTTTGAGTAGAGTCTTCACTGATTCTAAGCTTTGTAAATAACAGGAGGCACAAAGGCCTGCTAAGTGTGAGTTATAGTGGTCACTGCAACCAAGGGGCTCTCAAATGGTCTGACTGAAAGTTCCCTCCATATTAGCCCTACAGATAATATTCCTGATTGAATTAATCTTTGAGTTCTGGCAGCTCCTGAGATTACTCAAGGAGACCTAGTGCCTTCTCCTCAAACAGACATGAAGTTTTGGAGGTTGGTCTAATGCTCTGTGTCCTCAAATGCTGAGTTCGGGGCCCTGACATGTGGTTGCAGTCCGCAAGAAGGTATTGTCAGGTACACTGATCAGCGTTAGGCAAACTTTTCTCACCAATTGTGCCTGATTGGTTGAGAAGCTGGACCGTCAATTCTGGGCAGGAGAGGTAGGCGGAGCTTCCACTCCCGGCCTTGAAGTCTCAGGTAGGGACCACAAGGAGGGGAGAAAGGAGAAGAGAGAGGAAGGAGGGAGAGAAGGAAGAAGAGGTGGATGAAGGGTGTGGTGATTGAGAATTGTCTTGATGGATCAGAAACAGCCCAAGCAGGACCAACAGGGAAGTACCTCAGGGCACCTGGCTGGGAAATGGCAGGATTAGCATAGAGGATTGGTATAAATGGATCTCTGACCAGTTATTGAGCTTAACGCTTATTAATAAATGTAGTAAGTCCCTGTGTCACTTATTTAGGAGCTAGAGCGGGTGAGTAGAAAAGCCCCACAAGTATAAACTATCGTTATAATGAGCGCCATCCTTCTGCTCAATGCCACGAAGCATGCCCACTCCTGCACATTCCGTCACGGAGTACAAGGTCTGCACCCCACTATGAATCATGGGTAGCATCTTCCGTAGGTCCGGCCGGCACTGTGCTGACCTCTCTTGTGGTTCTCACAACCTCAGAGGTGGAGACTTCATTCTCCTCTGGATGCTATTAGATGTCTCCACATTTGGCCGCTGCGACAATGCTTTCCCTGGCTTTTTCCCCCCTCAATTTGTGCTCCTTATCTTATTGCCATTTAAAGGATAATTACTATTTCATGAAAATGTTTCCCTACCACATAGACAGAAATTGGAGTTGTACTCAGTTTTGTGTTTTCTCTGGGGTCTGTTACGGCATCTTGGAGAAATAATGAGTTAGTGTTTTACACTGAATACACTTTTTTGCCTTTTTAAGGATTTTTGATAAATTTATATGTTTATCCACAAGAAGCACTTTCTTTGTAGGATGGAAATTCTCCCTTACTCTATACAAAACACAGGAAAAGTACACTGAGCAGAATGCTTGTAATAATAGATTGGTCCTGAAGAGGCAACATAGCTGTGGGTGAGAGCCACACATCTCTACTCTGTCTGCCGGCTGATGGTGGCGTGGTTGCCCTGGACTTTCCATCTTTGGCCTCACTACGATGTCATGTTTCTTAAAATACACATCTTCACTTTGATATAGTTCTGTAGCTAGTTAGAAGTTAGCCAGCTTGAAGGTCATGGAGATAAAAAGGTATCACAATGGCCCCTTTTTAGAATGTGAAATGTTAAGAAAAAGGATGGAGAGAGATGCAGGACATTCACTCTTTAAGATTTAAAATACTACTGAAAGAAATAGCCACAGGTCAGACAGAAGGAAGGGAAAAGGGGGAGAGAGCAGGGCTTTAAGGAGGCCCATGGGAATGTTATTTTCTCTCAGCCAAGCTTGGCTACATGTTGATTTATTATTGTTGTTGTTATTGTTATCATCATCATCATCATCATCATTACTTTCTTGTTGTTTAATTCTTCTATGTGCCTGTTTCTATGTGCAAGGGCACAGTGTGTTTTGAGACAGGGTTTTTCAGGGGCCTGGAAATTGTCAGGTATGCCGGACTGACTGGTCAGTAAGTTGCAGGGATCTCCCTGTTTCTTTTCCCCCAACGATGGAATTTACTGGCACAAACCACCACAATTTGTTTGTTTGTTTGTTTGTTTTGTTTTGTTTTGCTTTGCTTGGTTTTTGTTTTAACCTGACTTCTAGATGGTGGGCCTGGCTCCTCATTGCCGCAAGGCAAATATGTCATCACCTGAACTATCTCCTAACCGCACGCCACCCCCGCCTCATCCCCTCTTTAATTCCTTTCAATGTGATCTTATGTGATTTTTGCTTAAAAGAATGAGATCTGAGTTGTATTTGTGGTCCTGGGTAGACATACAACCCAAAGAGTCATGTGGTTAATGTCTAGTAGAAGTCATTCAGTAAAGGACAAAGACAGACCATTGCCCTACCCCCTTCCTTAAGAGTCACTTAAGTGTCAACCATCTGGACATGAAGCACACCTCAGGAAATCTGTCTGTCCCAGGAACGTGAAGAAACAAAATAAAGCCCTCCTCAGCCATTGTCACTCTCTCCCTGTGAGAATGTTTTCTTCTGAGTGCTTCCTTCAGCCACTCTTGTCTGTTATTACTCTGTGGTAAACTCTGCCTCCTTTACTAGCTCTGTGTGTCTCATCTGAATTTACTCAGCAGAGAACTCAAGGGCTGGGGAGGTCAGAGCCCATACCCAGAACAGCCCACAGGGGAAGCCAGGAGTGTAACCACCCCATCACTGCCAGAAGGGGGACTTTTAAACATGATTTTAGCTACCTCCAATTCATGATGCATTTTCTTGCTAGTTTTTCTTTAGTAATGAAGATTTTTAAAGATGTAGAAAATGGCTATGAATATTTAACAAATCTCAAGGGTCTGCAGCAGGGTTGTTACCAGGGTTTAAGGTCAGAGCCAGGGCCCTAGCAGGTCCAGCAGGATAGATGTGGCCCCCACATTGGAAAGAAGAGCAAAGAGGTCCAATGACCACACCCCATCTCCCAACCAAGCCCATCTCCTTGGTGTTTCATTCGGTTCCTATTAGTTTACCACATTTTGCTTTCAATCCATGTAAACTGGCTTAGTGCTAGTAAAAAATTTTTTGACTATTGTTTTAGTTGAGGTTTATATTGCTAGGACAAAACATAACCAAAAAGCAAATGAGGAGTCTGGGGGTTTGAATCAAAATGGCCTCCATAGGCCCATAGGAAGTGGCACTGTTAGGAAGTGTGGCCTTGTTGGAAGAGGTACACTATTAGAGGGTTGACACTGGGGTCTCAGAAGTTCAAACATGGCCTAGTGGCTCACTGTTTTCTCCTGCAGCAGGACGTAGAACTCTCAGCTTCTTCTGCAGCACCATGTTAGTCTGCACACCGCCGTGCTCCCCACCATGAAAACAGAATAAACCTCTGAACGGTAAGCCAGCCCCAATTACAGGCCTTCCTTTATAGAGTTGCCATGGTCACGGTGTCTCTTCACAGCAATACCACCCTAACTAAGACAGGTAGCAAAGGGGTTATTTGCCTTACACTTCCACAGCATTGTTCATTATTGAAGAAAGTCAGGATAGAAACTCAAACTGGGTGGGACCCTGGAGGCAGGAGCTGATGCAGAGGCCATGGAGGGATGCTGTTTACTGGCCTGCCCCTCATGGATTGCTCAGCCTGCTTTCTTGTAGCACCCGGGACCTCACCCACAATGGCCTGGGCCTTCCCACATAATCACTAAGTAAGAACACATCTTAGAGCTGGATTGTATGGAGGCATTTTCTGAATTGAGGTTGTCATCCTTCAGGTAACTGTAGCTTATGTCAAGTCGACAGGAGCCTAGCCAGCACAGTACCCTTGGCTATAGTGCGGTTATTGCCAGGTGCCTCTTTTCTTGCCATACGAATGTGAACTGTTGTACTTTATACACAATTCTTATTGAATGCACAGTAGAACAGCTGAACTGTCACTCTCATTAATTCTATTTTTAGCCACTTTGCTGTGCTGACAAAACTGTGTCTGAAAACAGGAAATATAAAAAAAAAACAAAACCTGTTTTTCAGCCTTTTCCAAAGTGACCTCATGATCTTGTTTGAGCTTGCAGTAGATCATGACCTTCAGCACATACCCATGCCTTCTCCCATGTTAATGAAGTGTCCTGGTGTTGTTTCTACTCGAGGCGAAAGCCCGCAGAGCTAGCGAAGCTCTCCTCACTGTAGATTCCTAGTAGCATTTCATTCCATGATCATGAGTTACTGCTAGTTTTTTTTTTTTTTTAATTTATTCACTTTACATCCTCATCATAGCCCCCTCTCTTTGTCTCCTCCTGGTCTCAATCTCCCTCTCTCTTCCCCTCTTCCCCCTCCCCTAATCCTCAGAAAGGGGGAGCCCTCCTCCCCTACCAACTGAGCCCAGCCTATCCAGTCTCACATGGACTGCCTGCATCCTCTTCCCCTGTGGCCTGTCAAGGCCATCCTGTGAGGGGAAAGTGATGGAAGAATATCGACAAAGTCCATGGCAGAGGCAGCCTGTGCTCTCCTTACTAGGGGACCCAAATGGAGACTGAGGTGTTGATCGGCTATATCAGAGGTGGGGGCCCGGGTCCTCTCATGCATGGTCCTTGGTTGGTGTATCAGTTTCCACAGGCTCCCCTGAACCCAGATTAGTTGGCTCTGTTGGTCTTCTTGTGGAACTCCTGTCTTCTCCAGGGCCTTCTGCCCCCTCCCCCACTCTGTTCACTGTAGATTTCTAGTAGTATTTCATTCCATAAGCATGAGTTATTGCTAGTTTTTAAAGTAAAATTATAATATCTAAATCCTATGAAATTTATTGTTGACTTTTGAATTATGTTTAATGTTCTTTCAGCCCAAGGCTAAAATATCAAGTCAGATCATTCATTCATTATCTACTTATGAATTATTGTGCTACTTTTATAACTTGAGAGTCTGTTTTTCCATCTGACTGTGATCTCATTATCTTTGCTCACATTAGATGAAATAGTCTAAACACACGTCTTTGTATAAACATGCTTGTGACAGGCCAATAGAAGCTAGAAAGAGCATAGGGCGTTTCCACAGGGGCATCTTTCCGTTGCTGCTGGCTTCTAAGTGGCTTGGAGGGTGACTCTATGCAGAATACCACAGTTCTACATTAGCCTCTTTGTCTGACCAAAGCTGGTATCACTCAGCGACATTAGGTGTGACCCCAAGCTTATAATTGGCTGGAGGTGTCAACAAAGGATCTTAGCACATCAAAATTATTATGCTATTATGCTAAGTGGGCATTGTCTGTTTCCCAAGAGGTACAGCATTTCTACGTTTCTAATTTAATTAGTTGGTAATTTATTTCCTTTTATTAGAATGATTGAAAATATTAGCACGATGTTCAAATGCTATCACAGGCAAGTGTCTTCATAGTTTACTTTGGAAAAGCTTTTATCCCAGGCACAGAGCCTGGCCACGACAGAGTAACTGTTGAGCAGGCTGTGTCTCTCACTTACAGCCACTCCACATTGTACAAAACAGCAGCACCCTGCCCTGCTGGCTCCATTGAACTAGCAGCATTTGGCTCTACTGTGATGCTCATTCAGAGGTGACAGGAGTCAGTACCTCCTTGTGCATGTAGACTCGACGGCCTGTCCAGCATCCAGAAGGCACAGACTGGCAGACAGTGTATTCCTACAGGTGAAAAGAGTGATGTCCTACAAGTCCATCCAAGCAAATTGATTAAAATTCTACCAGGAAAAACAGGCACCAGGGCCCCACAAAGAGGAAGACACCTAGAACTGTGGGGTTTACAACCCTACGACCTGTCCTGTGACAGAGTGTATCCAGGGGCCAATAAGGTGAGGACTCCCAAGTGCTTCCAGCAGCAGGCAGCTCAGCGGAGGCCCTGCAAGTGACCTGGTCCACATGAATTGTGTCCGTCTGCTTATTATCTGGACCTGGCCTTCCACTTCATCTCTGTGGCCCTGTGGCTCAATGGTCCTAAGCCTAACCTCTATAACTGGATTCAACTGGTCAGCCTGGGTCACCCAGCTCGGGGTGCACTAAGTTGCTCTCCAGCTGCCCACTACTGAGCTGTCCCTGCCTTTTATCACTCCTCAGCCTCCACTGAGGCTCCTTTGGATTCCTTGAACAAGATCGCTTCTCCTTTACACCTTTTGCCGGTGTTCTGTAGCTCACACATGTTAGAGTTTGGATGAAAGAAACGGCGTTTGCCACTGACCAACTGTCAAGTAGGGTCAGGACTGCTTGGCAAATTGCAACCCACAAGATCCACACAGCTTGTGTGGAAAGACATCATTTCACCTCAGGACATTAATGGCCCTGGATTTTAAAGATGCCCTAAAATTAAATTATGTAGGCACCATGAGCTCTCTTGTGTTGCATAAAACCCTGCAGTTGGTGACACAATATTATTTCTTGTGTGTCTCTGAGGAAGTAATTCAAAACTAGATGCTCAAGAGACCTTGATGTTAGTATCAGCTTTTGGCTACTAATAGGTAGTCATAAAGTATCATATTTTACAAGGACATTATAGTTATCTTCTTATGGAGATGCACTTTTCATAATTTAATTTTTACCATTAAAAGTAAACATAGAGCCTAGAGCTGGCAAGATGGCTCAGCTGGTGAAAGTGCTTGCAGCCACATCTGATAGCTACAGTTCAATTCCCAGAGCCCACATGGGAGAAGAGAACAACAGATAACTGTCCTCTGACCTCACCTCTATATACATCATGGGGCATGCACATGAATGTGTACACACACACACACACACACACACACACACACACACACACACACAAACACACACACACCACATGGAAATTAAAGAAATAGAAAATGTAAACCTGAAATTTTTTTCTTTGCATATAAAATCAAAAATGCATAGAATGTTTTTCTTAAAAGGCCTTAAGTTTGGCTATTTTCAGGTTACTCAAACTGGCAAAAAGGAAAAGAAGGAAGAAAGGAAGGAAAAAAAGGAAGGGAGGACTCAATCAATCACTCAGTCACTGTCACTCACTCAATCAATTAATCAATATTGCCTGTAGTACTCTGTAATCTTAAATATTCCTTAGCACCAATGTCAAGATGGTAAAAATAGGCAGCTAGCATTACCAAGAAAAGCCATATCCAGGAACTCTAGTTTCTCTTCTTCCTGCGGGAATATGTGTTGTTGTTGTTGTTACTCGAATTAGATGCAGGTGTGTGTCCATCCACACAGCAGACAGAGACAAGGGAGCAAATCTTACCAGCAAATTACTTGGAGTCTGGGAAATGCGGTGATGCTGGCCTTGCTCCTTGTGTGCTGCAGTGATGCTGGCCTTGCTCCTTGTGTGCTGCAGTGATGCTGGCCTTGCTCCTTGTGTACTGCAGTGATGCTGGCCTTGCTCCTTGTGTGATGAGCATCCAACCTCATTTCTCTGTGGAGAGAATTAAGCCACAAAACCTCAAGACTGAGGTCGCCACGACCCAGCACCCCCAAGGCCGAGGCATCATTTAGCATCTTTTAAATATCTAGTATCTTTTCCTATAGGCCGATGGCATTATCATTTCGTATAAGAAACCATCCAACTCAGATAACTACAATAAACCAGTTTCATCACAATGAAACATTTCTTATTGCACATAGAGTGTGAACTGTGACTATTCTTACAATCTTCACATGAATCTTTTGGAGGGATAGATATAGCACATTACCACGAGGATAGTGGGGACTGACCTTAGACCATCAGGCTTTTAGCGGCAGGCGCCTTCGCTAGCTGAGCTACCTAGCCAGCCCTCTCATTCTGTCTTCTTACGACACCAGTCTTTGCCATGTGACGATTGCAGAGGTGTCCTAAGTGGATGATTAGAACATACAATGCCCAGTCTGTATTAATGGCCCATACTGTAGCTTGGCTTGCACTTGATCAGTTGCATATTAGTTTGTATTTTTTTCTTTTCAGTGTTTTTTCTAGAATAAATTGGATGTTTGTAGACTAACTCTGGAACTAGTTTTAACATTTTAAACATTTAACAATATTTGTTCCTTTTGTATTTCATGTGTATCAAATGTATGTATGTATGTATGTATGTATGTATGTATGTACATATGTGTACCATGTGCATGCAGTTAGTGTCTGTGGAGCCTGCAAGAAGTCATCAAATCCTCTAGAACTGAAGTTACCAGCCACCTGGTGCTGGAAACCACACCTGATTCTTTTCAAAAGTAGCCAGTGCTCACAACTGCTGAGCTGTTTCTCTAGGCCCCAACGGAATGGTTTTAATTCAGTGCCTTTTTCTGCAAGTTGACTTACCAGCAACACTAAAGAAGGAGGCGAAATTGAAAAGAACTGATGAGAATGTGATTTTCCTTTAACAGATGAGTATCCTTGAAATGAGTAAGGCATCTGTAGTGTGTGAGCCTGTATAGCATCTGTAATGTGTGAGCCATCCTTCTGTAAGGCTTTGGGGATGGTATGAGGGGCTGTATTTTTTGTTAATATCACATGTTTCTCACTGTAGGGGAAATGCCAACCCTTCCCTAGGGAGCTATAACTTTGCAAACCTTCTTGGGATTTTGAATTATTTTTTCATACTATCTTCATTTTGAAAAATAACTTAACATTGATCCCATTTTAATTAAATATAAAAATAATTTACATCATGCAAACTATTCTCACTGTCACTGAAATCTGAAGAGATTGTTCTCTGCAGATGTTTTGTTTTCAATACACAAGACTAGCTATTGGCTATTGGTTATTAATAGTCTAGCTCTTAAGTTATTGGTCATTCAGAGGTCAGTTCAACAAACTAGCTGTTTACACTGTGCTTTATATTGACAGTACTGTTTGTGGCCACCTAGACATTTAAACATATTTCAATAAGTTTTCTGCTCATTCATATCATGAGAAAGACAAACCCAGCATGATGGGACAGATGCATACCTCAGTTTCCCAAATACTGAGATGTCAAAAATGGCCCAAGACTCACTGTGCCTCCTTAGGACTCTTTTCAAGAACTTTCTGTTAAGTGGCCTGATGTTGTTGGTTAAATTCTCGGCTGCTGTTTTCACTTGCTATCACTTCTCTTCCAAGTCTGGTTCCATCTTGTAGAAAACCATGAAGGCTCTTTGTCTTACTTGTCTCCTAGTGTCAGTATTTTATTTCTGATCTGTTTCTGGAGTGAGCCATTTGATTGGTTAATTTTGTGACATTTAACATATAGTGGACAAACCGGAGTGATGACGCTAGCTATGCCCATCTATATCACCTTCCCTTGAGTATGAACAGACCCAGGGTGGGGAAAGCTCAGAAGCCCACTGAACAGCTCACAAAGCCCAGTGACTTTGAGCAGTTCCCAAATATGAATTACTTCCTAATCCTTTGATGTGTCTTATAAATGGCTGCCCCTTTCCTCTGGTCCTTAAAAGACTCATTGCTGGTACAGTTTATAAGCCTGAGACAGCAACACAGAAGTTGCATTCAAGCTGTTCAACATGAGGCCTTTCCAGTTTCTGCATGACCAAGAGCCAGGGCAGTTAATAAAGTCATATGAAGACAAACATGGACGCATACATGCTTGGGAAGAAGGACCATGTCAGGTCTTCTAGAACATACTATTGACATTAAAATTAAAGGCTGAAGACTTCCATTTGGCTTGACTCAAATTATATCTTAATTCTTATTGTCAATCCCAGAAAAGACAGGAAGGGCACAGAGTATCCTTGGGTATGCAAGGCTGTAAACCTCGGGCCCATTTTCAAATAATAAGTATATGGAAATACTTGGGGTGAACTCCATAGCACCACTGGACTCCCATCTTTGTACTCTGTTCTAGAAGCTCCTGTGCTTCTCATTCTGATCCTGTCTTGCCTCCCACATGGCTTGGCTGCCAGGTGTCACCTTGCTCCCAATACCGTCCCTGAGTTTTCTGGAAACTACATATCTGCTTGTCCCTGTGTTGACTAAAAATCACAAATCCAGCAGGCCAGTGCACCTGGTGGCTGTGCCTCCCTCCTCCCACAAACAACCACAGTCACATCACCCGGGAGTGGACATTAATGTCCTGATCTCCCAGTCTCTCTGAAAATGATGGTCCCAGCAAAGAACTTTTACTTCGGCTCCTGGAACACCCAAGACCCCTCAAGACATTTGCAGGACCTTGCAACATAATAAGGTATGAAATATGTTGTTTGGGATCCAAGAATCACTGCCGAAGTCAATCTCTGTTTTCTTCAGACTGAAGGTCCTAATGTTCTTCAATGACTCTCCAGGTTCATTTCCTTGGCATTCAACAGAGTTAGCCTCAAAATCAACCCATTTTTCTGGATTAGGTCCTGAGATATTATTTTATACACTGGACTGGAGAGGAACCCAGGACCTTTCAATCAACAAACTCGGGCATTACTTACAGCAGGAAGCTCCCACCATCAACCCAATGAGCCTTGGCTCCCTCACCACCGTGTGAAGGAAACCTGATCAGTAGCTAGAGCCATCTGCTTCTTGGCCTGAAGCAGTTAGCTCTGCCCTCTCCCCACAGGAAGCTTAGGGGGCCCATATTCCTTGAGGAAGAATGAGGTTAGTTCGGCAATGATGAAGATGTGGGGTAAGCCCAAGAGAAGGCAGCTATAGTTGACGCAGTTAGAAGTCTCTGTGGTTAGGTATCTTGGAGTTTAGTGATTTTTTTTTTCTTCTATATCAGGATCAAAGCTGACAAGAGGGCTTTTCTAGCTGTGACACAGTAACACAGTGTAAACTGTGTCCTCAAAGGACCCTGACTACATTTTAATGCCATTACCGTTGTGGTTTTGACCACTCCCTGTGAGATTGTTCAAGAGGATCATGGGAAGAAATACCCTAAAAGGGAGATTTGATCTACTGTGATTATGGAATGGAAAAAGATTAACCACCTCATGAATATATCATAAATATGCATAAAACTTCTAGATTATACAAGAATAGTAAACATGGGCCTGGCAAAATGGCTTAGCAGAGAAAGCTCTTGCTGGGAAAGCCTGATGGTGATGACATAATTTGCATGACTGAACTTAAAGAGGAAAGGAGAAAACTGACTCATAAAGTTTCTCTCAGATATCTGTATGCATATTGTGTCAAGTATATGCTTATACTTGTAAATTGAGTGTGTGTGCGCACACACACACACACACAGATAAGAATAATGAACCAACATTTGGGGTCCACTGGCTCCCTTTCTCTCACTGTACTAAGTCTGGCTTTTTGTGTCCATTAAACTATTTCTTTAACAGATCAAGACTAACATGCACCCTCAAGTTCAGTGACAAATCATGGTTTGCTTTTGTCAACTAAATATGGCAAAGGGGAAGGGATGGTATTCCCATGATAGTTAAATTTCTATAACACTGTCTCAGGAGAGGAGAGCTTCCCTTGGGGACCTTGGAGAAGGAGGACAATGGTCTCCACTGATGTTTGGCATGGAATCCTGGCAGGGATGAGTCCGGGAGCCTGAGTTGAAGACATTTTTGAAATCCAGAGAAGACACAGGCTTGTGAAAACCTACCTTGCTGTGCTGAGTCACAGCAAAGGGCTGCCTGGGCCCAGACCTTCAGAAACTCAGGGGTAACAGACATGACTTTCAGCTGCCAGGTTTGTAGTTAATGGTGACACAGCAAGAGAAAACAAACATGCATCATTTGTCCCTGAGGTTTCTTAATACAATGATCAAGGATTTTTGCTAATATAGTTAAAGCTAGAATTGGATGATTTTTTCCCCTTTGTTGAAAGAGGCTATTTATAGTTTACGTATTTTGGATTTTTTAAAAGCAGGATTATCACATCTGTGGAGGTTCTGGTTGCTTTTTTAACTTTTCAGTTTAGTCATAGTTTATTCTGAGTCATGTTAAGCTGGCAGTCCCCGGAGCTTGTGTCTTCAATGATATCCCAGTGTGGCATCCTTGGGGCATCTTTGTCAGATGACTGGGTGCTCTCTGGGTTCCTTAATCAAGGGCCAGCTCACCCTGCCTTCTCGCTTGCCCACATGATGACCTCCACTGTGCTGTTCTTTGTGTGTCATGTGTATACGCTCTTGTGCATGCACATGAGGAGACTGGAAGTCAACCTCTGGGGCTCTTTCTTTGGAGCCAGCCACCTTACTTTTGTTTGTTTTGTTTTTTTCAAGACAGGGTTTCTCTGTGTAGCCTTGGCTGTCCTAGACTCACTTTGTAGACCAGGCTGGCCTTGAACTCACAGCGATCCGCCTGCCTATGCCTCCCGAGAGCTGGGATTAAAAGAGTCCGCCACCACGCCTGGCTCCACCTTACTTTTTTGGACAAGGTTCTTATTGGCCTGGAGCTCGCTACTTAGGCTGGACTGGCTGGCCCCAGACATCCACCTGTCCCTATCACCCTCTCTGTGACCATAAGCACATGGCAGCACAACATGGGTTCTGAGGGTGGAACTCAGGTCTCCTCTTTGCAAGGCAGCAAGCACTTTATAGACAGAGCCATCTTCCTAGCACAGTCTGGGCTATTTATAAAGGATTAGTCCGGTCCCTTGTTTTCTCCCTCTACTTGTATAATGCCCCTGCCATGTTTTGATGCATCAAGGAAACCCTTGCCACATGCTGGCACCTTGGCATTAGACTTCCAGCCTGCAGAGCTGTGAGCTGATAGACAACTGGTCATTATAAATTCCCTAGCCATCAGGATCAGTAATAGCACAGGATGCTGCAATGACAGCCTGCTCTCCTAGAGCTCCCTAAAAGCATGGCCCTTCACTCATGACCCTTCCTATGTGTCTCTCCAACAAGCCCCCGCCCTCTCTTAATACTCCTCCAAGTAGCGTTTCTTCTTTTCTTCTGTAAATGTGAGGTCCAGTTCAGATTCACTCTTAAGGATCTTTCTCACATGGAAAGCTGTTGTTCTTTTCATAATACTGTTCATGTTTTATTAGAACTGCTTGCGTGTCTATTCTCAGTGGAGTTCTAGACCCACGAAGGGAAAAGATCACATCCTTCCTGTTCCTTCCATATCTTCAAAGGTAGGGCTGATTAAATACTGATCCTTGAATAAACGAGTGGCTTAAGATAAAACAGAGGCCAACCTAGACATGGGTCACTTTTTAGTATCAGAACTTAGACTCTCAGAGCCCCGGCTCACTGGGGAATCACAGGATAGTCAGCTTGTGCCCATCCAGGGAAGTCCTGAGATGAGAGCTGTGACTCAGCTTTGCACCTTCCCCTACGACATTAGGAGCTCTCTCCTTGCCTGGCCATTCCCCATTCTCTTCTTGAGTATCTTGAGATTGTGACCACTTCAACCACAAAGCCATATCCACAGTCCTTTTCTAGGCCATTATCAGAACTCTCATAACCTCAGAAGTTACAAACCCTAAGGAAACACAATCTCCAAGTTCCCCCAATCCTGGGATGTAATGACTTAACTGGCTTCCTCTTAAGGTACTAAGTGGAAGACGTTTCTGGACTTCTTTTAAGGCTACTCCTTATTAATAAAATATTAATTTAAGAATTCTACTCTCAACTATAAGAATGCATTCCTTCCTTTGTTTTTCTTATTAATAAAATGTGTGTGTGCATTCATGAGTGTGTGTGTGTGTGTGCAAGTGCGCGCGCACACACATGCATGTTGTATAAGAGCATGCGTGTGACATCAGAGGATGACTTTCAGGAGTGAGTTTGGTTCCCTGCTTCCATTGTGCCTTCTGGTGGTTGAACTTTGGTTGCAAGGCTTAGTGGCAAGTGCTGTTACCCACTGAGCCATCTTGCTGGCTCCTCTTTCCTTTCTTGCTAGAAACCAGAGGGGAGCAATCAGCATCTTCAACTTGCATTTGTAAACGTCACTGTTTTTAAATTGAGGCCAACGGTCAAAACAAAACTCTCGAGCAGCCGCTCTTGGGTGGTCCCTAGAATTACAGCTAGACTTTAGTGTTGCCAGCTTGCTGAGCCGGGGTATGTAGGGCACTTTACATGACTTCAAGTCTACTACAGCTGTGCTACTGCGATGGTGGGATGATCGTTTTAAACTAAGCGAGCCGTCAGGGCCAGGGCAGCACATGGAACGAAGCTTATGCCTTTTCCTTCAGTGCACAGAAGAAGCTCACAGTCTCTCACTTCCTGCTCTCTCAGAAAGCTGAATTTCATTCCCAGCGTCAACACTGGGCAGCTCCCAACCACCTGTAATTCCAGCTCCAGGGAACGCCAATGCCCGCTTCTGGCCTTAGAGGGTACTTGCACAGACACACACATATAAATAAGCACATACGCATATAAATAAGTAATAAATCTTAAGAAGAGAAAACAGCCTCTTCTTAGGTAAAATATGTAAGAACATAGCACTTTCGTCATTCATGCAAGCATAAAAAATGTCTCCATGATAAGTAAGTGAAATGATTTTACAGGTCAAGAAAGGAGATATTAAATCAGAAGTAAATAATCTCAGTCCAAAGTCTTGTGACTTATCTCCTTAATATTTAACAGCTAGAATGACCTGAGTCTTTTAAAGCATCAAGGATATCTGCACTGCAAAGTAAATAAAAACAATGCCGCTGTTATGAATAGCACTGTTTTTACTCATGGCATTTAGAGTGGTTTTGATGAGAACCAAAGCCCAATAGCCTGGCCCTAGGTCTCTGGCTGCTGCTTCCCTGATGCAGCGAGGAAACCTGGTGAAACATATTTTATATTGCCTTTAGTAATGAAAGCCTTCTCTGGCATTTATACACATGGGTCTTGACCAAACCATGAATTATATGTTTAAACAGCAACAGTCAGTGTGGGACCACTTTCCTTCTTTGGAAATGAATCCCATGAGTCAGCCTACTTAAACCACAAGCTAAACTTCCAAATCGTGCATTCTGGTAATCAGTATTAAATAGCCCACGGACTGAGTTTGAGCACTGCCGCTTTCTCTCCCGGAGATTCTAATACTTTCATTTGTGATTTATGGGAATCATCCTAAGAATTGATCATTTCTCTTAGAATCCATACATGGAGCACTTGTGGGTCTATTATCCAACACCATACTGGAAGACAAATCTACTTTTAGGTTGTTCTATTTTCCAATCAATATTTGCATGTATTAGTATTCACAGAGCACAAACGTTAAAGAAGAGAGACACTGCTGTGGGTCACAGGATCACCATTTTAGAAATCACCCCAGCATTGACACAGCTACAGTCCCGAGAGGTGAGTAAACCACAGATCCAAGGCTTGTTATAGGTGGCAACCTGTACCTGATACAAGGCAGTGTGACCTTATGTGCACAAAACGAGACAAGGACAGATGGCACCTACCTATTACCGTAGGAAGCTGTGCTGGCTTTGTGATATTTCACTCTTCACCAAAGGCCCAGAGTGAGGCACAGCAGTGGCTCTAGCCAGTGGGGAAAAATCAGGCAATGGAGGAGGACTCTCTCCTCCGTGGTAATATTTAAATGAATATTTTGCACTTGTTAAATGAGGTTGTATCTCAAGATATACCAAATGGTTTGTGTTGGTGGCCTAACCCAGGATTTCTTGGGGAAGCTACCTTTCAAATGGTACGGTACTTTGGTCTTGCTTCACGAGGTGCATTCTCAGGCATGATTATAGGACTTTCAGTGAGATGTTGGAGAAGTGATGACTGTGGAGTTCCGATCTGGGTTAAAATCTAAATCTGTCACATTGAGTCCGACATCAAATCCCAACAACCTGCAGTTGGAGCTTGTCTTAGTCTCCCTTGCTGCAAGGAAACACCGTGACCAAAAGCAAGCTGTGGACGAAGGGCCTCTTCGGCTTGCACTTTGACACTAGTGTCCATCACCAAAGGCAGTCAGGACAGGAACTCAAGCAGGGCAGGAAGCCAGAGGCAGGAGCTGATTCAGGATGGCTCTTTCCGTAAATGTCACAGATCTTTATCCCCTTAAACAAACACCTTCCAGGGCTCAGTTGGTAGAGGTCATGGAGGATGCTGCTTACTGGCTTGTAACTCATGGCTTGCTCAGCCTGCTTTCCTATAGCACTCTGGGACCTCCAGCCCAGGGGTGGCACCGCCCACAATGGGTTGGGCCCTCCCTCATCAATCACTGATTAAGAAAATGCCTACAGGTCGGCCTTCAGTCCAATCTAATAGAGGCATTTTCTGAATTGAGGATTCCTCCTCTCGGATGACTTTAGTTTTTTTAAATGTGGTGTCGAGTTGATATAAAACTCTGCAGCACAGAGATAAATATCCTCGGAACAGTTGATTTGTATCCATTTGCCTTAGTGATCTTGTTGTCCCCTCCCTAACTCTCCAACTCTTAATGTATCTGTTTAAAGATTTTAATTTTAATTTTAATAATATGTAGGGGGGGGGCATATGCACGTGGGTGCACTCAGGCAAGAAGAAGGGAACAGATGCCCTGGAGCTGGAATCATAGTGGATTGTGAGCTCTCTAGTGTGAGTACTGGGAACTGAACTCGGGTCCTCTGCAAGAATGAAAGCATTCTTTCTTGGTTTGGTTCGGTTTGTTTGTTTGTTTGTTTTTTAAATTTTTTATTATTAATTTATTCTTGTTACATCTCAATGGTTGTCCCATCCCGTGTGTCTCCCGTTCTTCCCTCCCTCCCCTTTTCCCCTTATTCCCCTCCCCTATGACTGTTCCTGAGGGGGATTACCTCCCTCTGTATATGCTCATAGGGTATCAAGTCTCTTCTCGGTTTGGTTTTTAAGACAGGATTTTTTTCTGTGTAATAGCCTCAGCTGTCCTGAACTCACTTTGTGTACAAGGCTGGCCTCACGCTTGCAGAGATCCACCTGTTTCTCCCTTCCGAGTGCTGGAATTAAAGGCGTGCACAACCATGTTCAGTGTAGCAAGCACTGAACTACCTCTCCAGACCTAACAATCTTGCTTTGTTAAAAAAGAAAAAGACTCCTCGGTCCATGGTGGCACACACCTATAATCTTCAGGAGGCAAAGGCAGGCAGATCTTTGTGATTTCGAGGCCAGCCTGGTCTACAAAGCGGGTCCAGGATAGCCAAGGCTTTACAGAGAAATCGTGCTTTGAAAAACCAAACCAAAACAAAAGAAAGAAAGAAGATTACCCAATCCTACACCAAAGCTTCTCTTGTTAAGCTGGGGACGGAATGGCAAGATGGGATGGGACCCAAGCTTTGCTTTCTCACAAGATTGGCCTGAGATCCACTTATGAAAGTACAAGCACAGCATTGTCACCCTTGTTGACCCTCCTTTGCTTTGAAGCTTGCTGCTTTCTCACTGAAAAGGACAATGTTACAACATTATGCAAATTGATTGGCTAAATCTAAGGGTGTATGCAAATGAGGAGCAATCCATCTAACTGAAAGCCCACTATGCATTCAGTCTGGGTTTTCAGACACCCACATGACATGCAGCGGCCATTATCACGAAATGGTGTATAATCAGGAAGTCGTCATGGTATAACGGAAAGCCTCTATTCAGCTCATGCTAATAAGTAACAGAGATAGATGTGATAGCTGTCTCTGTGTGTGTACACATGGGTATATTTAACTATAAATCTCTCCAGCTGAGATGGTTTTCAGATTCTTTTCTACAGAGCAGTTTGTTTAGAATTCTACCTTCCATCAGTCCTATTGCAGTAACGTTGGCCGTGAATTCTCTCATGCTGCAGAGCTGGTTTTTTTTTTTTTTTTTTTTTCAGATACACAAGAGCTGTGTTTGCTTCTCTAACCACCAGGAACCAGTCTTTGACAATACCCTCTGCATTGCCAGATCTTGACTTCCTCCCCAAGCTGGGCTCTAGAATTCATGTGCTCCTCAGGTACAGAAATAACTCAGTGTGATACAAATGACCAAGCTGCCTTCATAGTGCCTGCTGGACAAGTAAAATTAAACAGTAGCCTTGGATCTGTAAGTCCTGGCTTGTAATAGCCAAACTGACCAGATTAGAAATGTCCCACAATGTACTGGAAATTATATATATATATATATATCACAGTTTTATCTAAACAATTTTAAGATTCAGGTTAAAATGAACTGCTTATTTTGTTTTTTCACATTCTCTCATTATTGGTGCTTGGTGACACTATCATTTGTGGGTAATAAAGATTCGAGGTCCTCAAAATATCCAGGCTAAAACCAATTTAGTAAACACAATTTAGCTTATAAAAATGTATATATATATATTTTCACTTAACATCATGATATTTCCTTGGGACAAAATCCAAGTACTGTGTTCCTCTGTAACTCAATACAGTGCTCAACACAAGGCCTTACACCTGGTAGTTAACTAATTTGATTATTCAAAATACTAGATGCACATGTGACCCGCTTGTTTTATAACATTTATGGGCTCTATAGTCTCAGGACAAAGCTGGCAATGGTTTCATTAATGCAGTGTGTAATTATGCAGTCCTCAGTCATCTGGAAAGAAAGTGTATCAGGGATGAGCTTCAGACTTATTCCACAAATGAGGAATTTCAATGTCTTTTGTTTCTCATGCTGCAGAAACCACGAGAGAAAGTCAGCTTCCTTCTACTGTATCAGAGGACTGGCTCAGCAGGTAAAGGCACCTGCAGCCAAGTCTGAAGACCTGAGTTCAATCCTCTGTGACCCATATATTGGAAGGAAAGAACTGACTCCCAGAAGCTATCTTATGACCTCTACACAATTCACACACATACACCCAAGCACATAAATAAATGAAAACTATTTAAAAGGTATAGTTTACAATTCTTCAAACACATGGTTTAGTAAAGTGATGGACAGGATGAGAGCTCGATGCAGTGAAAACCCTTGATGGGTTGTCAGTGACCTGATACTAACAAGATCGAATTCCTAGCAATCAGAAGACACACATCTGGGAATAATCTTTTTATTATGAACATAGAGAATGTTCCTATGAAACCCAAGTTTGAATATGATAGAGCATATTATTTTTATATTCTTTAAAAATATATTTTATTAAATTTGTTCTCTGACAATTTCTTACATAAGTATAATGCGTTCTGATCCTCTCTCCCTGTCTGTGGTGGTTTGGAAAAATAAATGGTCCCCGTAGGCCCCATAGGAATAGCACTGTTTAGAGGTGTGGCCTTGATGGAGTAGATGTGGCATTGTTGGAGGAAGTGTGTCACTGGGAAAGGGCTTTGAGGTCTCAGATGCTTAAGCCAGGCCCACTGTATCACTCTCTTCCTGCTGTCTACAATCAGATGTAGAATTCTCAGCTGCTTCTCCAGCACCATGTCTGCCTGCATGCTGCCATGCTTCCCGTCATGACCATAATGAACTAAACCTATGAGCTGTAAGCCAGCCCCAGTTAAATGCTTTCCTTTATAACATGGTCATGGTGTCTCTTCACAGCAGTAGAAACCCTAAGACACCATCCTCTCTTATGTCGGTCCCTCTCCCTACAAATTCCCTTCCCAGTTCTGGTCTTTTTGTTTCCTTTCTTGTCCCGCTGAGTTCAACTAGGGTCTTCTATGTGGCTGTGGGCAGTGGAGCTGTCCAGTGGAGCCTCGTGGGCTCACCAGTGGGAACACTTTAGAAGCTAATGACTGCCTCTTCTGGTAGTCAGTGGATTAGCAGGGACGGGTAGGATCCGTGAGCTTACCTTTTTTTGTGGCTGACTATCTATTGACTGGACTAGTCTTGTGTAGGTAATGACACCTGCAGAGATCAAGATGGCACTGGCCACATTATACTTAGCAGCTAGCATCTCTTCTCCCTATCTAATGTATTTAATATTCTTTCCACTTCCTCTTCCTTGATGCTCCCTGGGGCTTCCAGGAGAGGGTGGAAATGTCCTGATTAGGGCATTAGAGTCTAGTTGCTCAGTAGGGGAGGTTCCATTGTTATAAAGATTTTGGACATATTTCAAATAGCATGACATCATGATAGTCAAAATCGAGAAAGAGAGAGAAGTTTACATAGAGTTGGTCTTCTGAATCAGAGAATAGGGTTGGTTTACAAAATGGGAAAACTGAAATTCATTTATAATAGCATGTTTAAAAAATCATTTTAATATTCACCTATCTCCATATCCTGAAATCTGAATCAAACAAATCAAAAGAAATAGGCAACCAAAGAGACAAATTGTTTTGTGAAATTAAGAAGAGGAGTGATCTTTCTAAAGAAGTCATGAAGCCCAGGTATCTTGATCCTTTCAACTGGGTTTGATTATACATGGGGCAGGTGCTGGGAGTAGAGGAAGATATGCCTTGGACCCACAGCATACTCATTCTGTAGTGAAGATGGTTACAAAGGCGTAACCATGGTAACAGGCACACTGGATGCTCAACAGAGCTTGAAAGTATTGTGAGCATAACAAAAGAAGGTTTTCCTTAGGGAAACCCAAAAGGATCTGGAAGCTGTAGGGTTTGAGGCACAATTTCAACAAGAAAAGGCATGCATGGGGTTTGTTAGGCGCAGGAAAACTGACCAACAGTGAAGACTGAAGCTGAACCAGGTATCACAGACCTGTCATCTCACCATTCCACAGGGAGGCAGAGCATCTCATGTTCAAATCCATACTCTACCATTTCATGACACTATCTGGAAATGAAGTATAAAACGACAGCTGGGGGTGTAGTTTAATGGAAGAATGTGTGTTTTGCCTGTATAAGGCTGTGTTCAATCCCTGACGTTGCAGAAAAACAAAACAAAACAAAACAAAACCGGTTTTGGATGAGAGTGGAAAACAAATGAAAATAGGTTCTTTGACTGGGACAAATTGCAGTTACAATATGTAATGCCAGACTTCACAAAGCTAGCTTCCTCAGTGCCGAAGCAGAGATGTGTTATTTTCCCAATAAAAGGCATCTGTACCTGATGTGAAGGGCAGAAGCGGGATCAGTACACTGTGCTTAGAACCCAGTAATTTTCAGTCATTGTCCTGGTTTTCTGGCCTCGCAGCGAATGCTGCCTGCAGCCCATGTTCCCTCTGAGGAACAATGGTGGGTAATACAGGGTGTTGTAGTAATTGTCATGACTCAAGACTGCAGCTAAAGATACCATCAGGCAAGGACAGGAAGGGCATTGCTTTTAACAGGCTGCATCCCAGGATCCTTCCCCAGACCAGACTAGAGAGAGAGGCATGTGGCAAGATGGTTTTTAAGGACTCTTGCTCATCTTCCATGGACCAACCCGCAAGTATTAAGAAGTGATGTGAGAGTCAGAGTTAACACAACTGCGCATGTTCCTGGTGCTTTTACAGCTGAAAGCACTGCATCCCTCTGTGCTAGACACGTGAGATGTGACTGCCATCCACTCTTCCTGACTTCAGCCTTGGCTGACTCATGCTCCAGCCACTTGGGCAAATCCAACTAGGAAGAAATGTTTGCTCCACTTGAACAAGCGTAAGACAAATCATCAGCAATCGACATGTACTCCTTCAATATTTTAAAATCATGTTTTAGTGTTTCATAGGTTATAATTATATAGACATGTATATATGTATGAATATATTTATTCTAATGCATTTAAATATATACATTCCTATCTCCTGAGTAAAACTTGGAAAGCCCAGAAAGAACTAATAAGTAGAGAAGCTTCCAGTAAGGTGAGTTAAGTTGTTTTAACTGAGTCAACCATAGTGGCAACAACTGGTAAGTGCAGGCAGGCCTTCCCTTTGGTGCGGGGAGGGGGGTTAGTCGGGGTCACAGGGATACAACCCCCAGTCTTATTGTCCAATCACTGTTCAGTGACCCTTGCTAAATTTTACCCAGTGGGATGATTCCTTTTCTTATCTTTGGGGCAACACCTTATTCTACTCCCAAAACTATGTCACTAGAAACTGTGAAATGCAGTCTGGGGGGTGTATCTCCATCAGAGTGCTTGGTGAGCCTGCACAATGTGAGTTTGATCAACAGCATTCTGTGAAAATGAGCATGGGGGTGTGTGTGTGTGCCAGTAATGCTAGCTTGTGATCTAGAGGTAGAGACAGAAGGTCCTCAATCTTATAGCAAGTAGGAGGCAACCCTGAGAGACAGGAGGGCTTGTCTTTAAGTCAGTCAGTCAATCAATCAATCAATCAATCAATCAATCAACACACTACCTAAAAGAAAATCTGAAATTCGTGCCCTCCTTGATCAATTAGCAGTTACATAGTGTTACAATTTTCTCCGTATTGTCTAAAACAATGTCTAGGAGGTTCCCACCCCCCGCCCCCCGTCTGAAAAGTACAATGTAAAGAAATATTTCATAAGAAGTAAAAACAGGTTTTCTTGAGAAATCTCATTATTTTCAAACCCTGTTGTGTAATAAATGAATTTTTAAAAGCACGGTCAGTTAGAGGGGCTTTTGTCTTATAAAGATGCCTACAGCAAACAGGAAGTAAAGATGTTTGCTTTTGTGTGTATCCGTGATACTTTTCTAGTGCATTCACAGCACTCTAGAATCAGTCGGTAGTTCTATTATTCTTGTGTCTCTTAGACTTAAAACATGCATCTAACACGTGGCATTTCAATGTCCTAGCTTCATTTGTCATCTAACTTCAACTAATTATGGATTGATGGGCAGTTCAAGAAGTATTTAACTAATTACTTTATAAGCCTGTGGTTGTCTCAAGGTATTGGATATGCACCTGTTTCTGCAGATGCTGCCCTAAGATACAGTTGACTACATGTCTTGGTTGTTTTCCATTCAGCACCCTATAGAGCCAGCTGCAGAAACATTAGTGGTTGTTTGTTATAGTCTTAAGATGTTCAACTAAGACCTGTGAGCTTTTACAACTTGGTAACTGACTCCTTTCTAAAATAGGCACTTACTTAGCAGAAAGAAAACCCTCTGTAGGCTCAAATAGTTCTTCAAGCAACTAGAAATGACTCACCAGCTCCAAGGAAAGACTACGTTTTCCACCTCGAGAGTTGAAGATTCCTGACTAGAATAGCTCAGTAATAAAAGGTGCCAGATATTAATAATTACAGTTGTGAATCCAGAGCAATTGCTCCATAATTGATGTCAGAGCATGACAGAAAATAATCTCCTCTGTCATCTGCACAGACACGGACTCCTGCTACAATTCTAGCAATGAGCTGCCTCTGTACACATGTCCGTGTTGAACACACCACGGCTACCACACAGACACATCATCAGAATTACAAGTTCCCCAAGTCTGATTGGCCTTGTTTGCTTTCTGTTGCTGTGATGAGCACCATGAGCAAAACCACCTCCAAGAGGTACTTGGCTTACAGGCTTCAGTTTGTCACTGAGGGAAGTCAGGCAGGAACAGGAATGCACGGCAGGAACTGAAGCCGACATCATGGAGGAATAGTGTTTACTGGTTTGTTCCCATGGCCTACTCAGACTACTTTCTTTCCTGTGTAACCCAGGACCACGAGCCTAGGAGTGGCACCACTGCAGTGGGTTGGGCCCTTCTACATGAAGTAATCAAGAAAAGACCATTACAGGCTTGCCCATAGGCCAATCTGATGGAGGCATTTTCTTAACTGTAGCTTGTGTCAAGTTAAATCATCATCATCAATCATCGTCGTCGGCATCATCATCATCATCATCATCATCATCATCACTCAGGACAAGGAATGGAATCCCAATCCAACCTCAAATGGAAATCTGTATCAAGATCACCTACATCTTTCAATCAGCATATCTACAACACACTCCAGATGCTCATAAAGTAAATAGGGTTTATAAAATATGTTTTATAGAGCCGCTGAGATGGCTGAAATGGAGCAGAAGAAGAAGCAGACCTTCCGCAAGTTCACCTATCCCGGCATGGACCTGGACCAATGGCTGGACATGTTCCATAAGCAGCTGATACAGTTGTACAGCACCCACCAGAGGCAGTGCCTGAACCGTGGCCTGCGGAGGAAGCAGCACTCACTTCTCGAGCACCTGAGAAAGGCCAAGAAAGAGGCTCCACCCAGGGAGAAGCTGGAGGTGGTGAAGACCCACCTGAGGGACATGATCATCCCACCTGAGATGGTGGGCAGCATGGTGGGTGTGTACAATGGGCAAGACCTTTAACAGAGATGATGAGCTGCTACCTAGGTGAGTTCTCCATCACCTACAAGCTCATGAAGCAAGGCTGGCCTGGTATAGATGCCACCCACTCCTCTCCCTTCATCCCCCTCATATAGCCATGGCCAATAAAGACTCATGTTCAGTCAAAATATAAGTTTTTATATCCTTAGATCTCTCTATTTGTAAAAGGAAGTCTGAATCACAGGATCTCATGTGATTCTATGAAACTATCAAGCTATGCAGTATGTGAAGTAAATGTGTGTGGCTTCTCCCGGCTCTATGCAGCTGTTTGTCAAACACACATTTCTTGCTTCGGTAAAAATTTTACAATGCATTATATATTTCTATTCTTCAACATAAAGCATTCTGTCTCTATCTCCAGTAGATCCAGACCATGTGATAGAAAAAGCAGTCTCCTTGGGAAGCCTTTGCCTCACAGCTCTGCACAGTAGCATGGACTCCACAAAGACAGACTGTTTCTTTCCTTCTCTGACATGTCAACATCTCGAGCTTGAAATGCATTATCTCACGTGGTTTTAATGATAGCTCACAGTCTGCTTGCTAGAAGCCAATCCCCTTGCTGCTTCTGAAGCCTTAGGGCTGGCTTAGTTGCTCGATGCTGAGCAAGCAGGCAGGATGTTGACAGAAAGACTTTTGTGTGGGTTCCTCCCCTCGTTCAGCAGACATCACTGTTGGCTGCCCAACATCAGTTGTCAGTTTGAGGTAGTGATTGTGATGGTCAGTGTTCATTGTCAACTGGACCCAATCTGGAATCACTGAGGAAGAAGTCTAATAGGGAGCTGTCTAGACTAGGCTGGCCTGCAGGCATGCCTGTGAAGAAACTTCTCAATTGGGTCAATTGGGATGGGAAGGTCCATTGTCAATATAGGCTGTACCATTTCCTGAGCTGAACCCTGGACTGTATAAAAATAGAGGAAGCTAGCTGGGAGCAAGCAAGCTTGCTTCATTGTTGATTCGTTGTAGTCTGTTTTTGACTGCGGGTATGACTGGCTGCTTTGAGTTGCAGCCTTGGCTTTCCCATCATGGTGAACTAAAACTTGGGTCTGTGAACACACCCTTTATCCTTCATGTTGCTTTGTTAGAGTATTGTATCTCAGCAAGAGGAAAGGAAACTGAGAAGACAACAAACACCTATGTCACACTTCCTGCTTCCTCTGCTAACCATGGTCATCTTGAAGACTGAGAACCAGAGAGTGGCAACTTAACACTCCTGTCTAGTCATTCACACTAACCTCCCGTGTGTGTGTGTGTGTGTGTGTGTGTGTGTGTGTGTGTGTAGAGGCTGGTGGAATGCGGTGTAGATGGTGGGGGAGGGTCCTCATCTCATTCTGCAATCGCTGAGAAACTTGCAAGTGTCACTTGCCTCTGCTCCTCTTTGCCAGGAGTTTCAAAATGTTGTCATAGTAATTTTTCAAGCCACAAGCAATTATAAAATTGCTATCCTACACTCAAAACAATAAAAACTGTAGTTCTTGACCCCTTTCAAGATACATAAAACCTTTTAGTATTGAGCCAAAGACACTCTATAGCCTGGCTTTAGTGCACAGTTCTGAGCACACTGTTTTAGTATTCTGCAGCATGAATATTGACCCAGAAAATTGTCTCATTGCTTGTAATGAATTAATTTACTCAAGAGGTATCTAGTAAAGTTAATGTCCCAGACACTGTGTTAGCTTCTGGGAATAAAGATTTCTGCCCCGGCTGAGCTCTGCTTACAGATGTGGGAGAGTGACAGCAGCTGGAAACGGTGATGTCCTGTAGCCTCACAGGGTGACAGAGCTGAGAAATGCATGGTTATTGACCTAAAGTGAACTTCCAGGTGTGGAGTGAGCACCAGGAAATGCTTGCTGCATGGCAGGTGTGATCATTGCAACAGGAAAGTCAGTCATCAGTCAGTCATCTGAGGAGTCAGAGGTTATCAGGGGAGCTGACTGGAGTACTGAACTCCCACCCAAAGCCAGAGGCTCTGTGCCTGCCACTCGCTGTCAGCTTGGGGCAGAGGCCAGTTCACTTTCTCCAGTGACTCTGAAGTAAGACAGGCTTTGCAGATTCATGGGCATTTAAGCTGACGTTCAAAGGTGTGATACACAGAACTTCTGAATCCCACAGGCAAGGTCATGGGCTGTCTCCTGAGCTACAGACTGGCAAACGCTTCCCACAGTTTGAATGATTGACACATCCAGAGATCAGTCACCGATAAGACTAATGACATCTAAAATCAGATTCTCAACCTCCAGTGAGGCTGGATCTAATGTTCAAGGCTGTCCCTTTGCAGTGAGAAATCTGTGGGCAGGAAGTGAAGGCTGAGTGATCACACTTATTGCATTTAGGTAATTTCTCTAGAATGCACTTCCAAAGCACAATCTTTTTCATTGGAAATGTATGTGTTCTTAGTCAGTATTTCCTTCCTCCCCGCAATTCTTTCACTTCCTCCCCTCCCCTCCTCCTCACCTTTCTCAGTATCTTCTTCCCTCCTTTTTTCTTCTTTCTTTCCCTCCTTCCTTTCTTCCTCCTTCCTCCTTCTCTTCCATCTGCTCATTCTCTTGTCCTCCCTTCTGTCTTCCCTCTCTCCCTCTTTCTCTCCTTTTCTTTCTTTTCTCATTCCTCCTTGTGATAGGTAATCTTCGTCATCAGTTTGATTACACCTGGGATCAAATAAATACCAAGCACCTGGCCATCCAAGCCTGTGAAGGATTCCACCCCCCACCCACCCTCCCACCCATCCCCCACCCCCGCATTTGATTCTTTGAGGTAGAAAGTGCTACCTTAAATCTGGGCAGCATGAAAGGCATGGAAGCTGTGCTTTCCTCCCTCTTTGTCCTCCTGCCTTCACCCTTTCTGGCAATCCCATCCATCCTGTTGCTGGTGTGCTCCTTCACTGGTGTTAGAACCTACTTCTTCGGGATTCCAATGAAGACTGAAAAGTAGCTCTCTAGGAATTCCCTGGGACCCCAGCACCTGTTTGGAATTGCTAATCCATCCATTCTCACGAACTGAACTGCCACAGTGTTCTTGGTCTCTCCTGCAGGAGACAACCACTGTTAGGTTACCCATATCATAGTCTGAATGCAACTTCAGTAAATCCCCTATCTATGTGTATATATATATTTATATGATTATATGTGTATATATATGTATATATATATGTGTCCACAGATAGATAGATTAGATATAAATAAATGAGGTAGATGGATAGATAGATAGATAGATAGATAGATAGATACTCATTCTATCGGGTTCCTCTAGGGAACCCTGACTAAAACACATCCTTCCTTCTGTTCTTTATACTGGAGATCAAGCCCAGGATGTCAGGTGTGCTAGGCAGGTGCTCTGTCAGGTAGCAACATCCTCCTCCCCAGAACTCTTCTTTAGTTATTCAGCTAGGAAAGGTTTACATAGATTTTTAGGAGTACATGTTAGGTGCCTTAGAAAGCTCAGGCTTAGAAAGCTTTAGGTACGCAAATTGTAAGATAGTCAGCAAATTTATATTGGCTGATAAGCTTTTACTTCTTGAATAAATTATAGAGTAGTGAGGAAATTCAACCTTTATTTTTCTCTTACAGTAAAATAAGCCTTACAGATACCACTCACCAACCTCAGGAACCAACAAGTCTCCTGCCAAGCCCTGGGTCCATGCAGACAGTCAACTTGACCCTGACTCTCCACATTTATCCAGTAGTGAGAGAAGGAAGGGTCCACTTCCATGGCTCACCTTACTTTCTGCTCTATAACAAGCCTAACCAGCAATTGATTAATGAATGCTGACATGTATTTGGCCACTATCCATGTTAGCTTTAAGTGTCAATGTCACACAGCTTAGAGTCACCTGAGAGGGGAGTCTCAGTTGAGGGAGTACCCATATCAGATGTCTGTGTGTGTGTGTGTGTGTGTGTGTGTGTGTGTGTGTGTGTGTGTGCGCGCGCGCGCGCTGGGGGGTGGGGGTTCTTGATTGTTAAGTGATACAAATGGGCTTGGCCTACTGTGGGCAGCACAATTCCCCAGGCAGGAGGTCCTGGGATGCAAAAGGAGGCTAGCTAAGTGTGAACCTGCAGGTGAGCCATCAGGCAGTGTCCTCTATAGTGTTTGTCATTCTTCCTTGACTATAAGTGTCTTCTCGGGGCTTTAGGAAAGGAATTTTTAGGAGACAAAAACCACTTGGTCATTATGGAATCTCAATAAGAAATATGGAAAGGGAATAATTGACTTATTCTTGGCTAAAAGGGATCACCTAGGAATAAGGCCAAGCCCAGTCAACACACTATGTCTATGGGCTCCTCTGAACTGCAATATCTCTTTGTGGTTTTTGTTTAAAAAACAAAACAAGACTTCAGTCTAAAAGCTTCAGTCACCTCAATTTCAAGTTGCAGAGGGTCACTTCTTAATGCTGGATGTAATGTACCCTGGTATTTTGTCCTTGCTGAGTGAAGCACTAGCCTCTACAGCATGTACCTAAGCACTAGCCTCTACAGCATGTACCTTTTCATTCAGCATTCAGTATATTCTCACATGCAGCCTAAGGGTGTCGCTTTTTAAAAGGGCTGAGTCTTTCTCCAGGTTCCTGGGAACAAGGTCCTGCTTGAGCCAAGGCTCACAGCAGCGTCTCTGCTTCTGGTCCACCTATTTCATGTTACATCAAAGTCATTTTCTCAGGTATGTTTTACGTAAGAATTTATCTTCAGTTAAATTTCAGTGTTTCAGATGGAGTTCTGTCTTGTGGTTCCTGTCATTCTAATCTCAAAAGATGAAGATTAAATCGCTAGTCACCTACAAAATGTCCCCAGTGACGTCTCAGCTTGACCCTGATGACAGCCAGGGCTCTGAAATTTGACAGATGACATCTAGGCCCCATGTATGGAGGTTGCTCCATCCTTTGTGGTATTCAGTTGTTACTGGGTGAGTCATGATAGTGTGATTTCCCAGCCAATAATCATCATCAAGCATTAACTGAGCATCTAATATATATGTACTTTATCTCTTATCTTCATAATGGCCAACAATTCAGGAGATGATGGCTGAGTCTTACAAACAAAACAAAAGGCCAAGAAATTGGTTGAATAAATCTTTCAGGCTTCTACAGGTATCCACACACTCAGTTCTTGGTGCAGTGCCAGAGGCTGCACGTCAGCTCAAGGACAAGACTTCAGCTGTCAGCTCCTGTGAGGTGAGGCAGGGAAGTGAAAGGAGTCCCCCACAAGGTGTTCCTGGTATGGTGACTATTGCTGTGATGAAACAACATGACCAGAAGCAGTTGGAGGAGGACAGGGTTTCTTTGGCTTCCATGTCCCTGGTCACAGTCCACTAAGAAAAGCCAAGGCAAGAACTCAGTCTGGGGCAGGAACCTGGAGGCGGGAGCTCCTAACTGGCTTGCTCCACGTGGCTTGCTCAGCCTGCTTTCTGACAGGAACCGGGACCACCAGCCCAGGCATGGCACCACCCACAATGGGCTGGGCCCTTGCACATCAATTGTTAATCAAGAAAATGACTCACAGCTTTGGGGGTCTGATGAAGGCATTTTCTAAGATGAGGTTCCCTCATCTCAGATGACTTTATTTTTGTGTCAAAGTGACATAAAACTATCTGGCAGACCAGGAGTCAGCTGAAAAGCAAGAATTCTGTCACAATCAACAAAACTTATCTCTATGGAGATGAGATTCCTTTTATATAGCGAGATTTCAAATAGGAATGTTAAAATTGCAATAGGCCGACTTGAGGCCTGAACATATATGACCTACAACTATGGCTTATTCCTTTCCCAGATGTAATCCTTATTTTCTGGGACAAACAGGACTATAAACTTTTGTTGCTGTAGCCATCTCTTAACTTTCTAAGAATCCCTTTTGAGATACCGTTTTTCCTTATCAGCTATAATCCTGTCCAATGTGCTAGCAGAACCTCTGCATGATCTCCTATGCGGTTCTTAACCACCCTCTGACTTATAAGCTCAACATCCACCCACATCAGAGGTATGTTAATGGTAGTCTTTGAAGAGTGGCTTTCTCTTTCGAAGACACAGGCCATGCTTGAGCGTGTCATCCTTCCCTCAGTCCCTTTCTTTCTCTTACCCCTTGTGCTGACGTCTATGTTAAAATCTCTTCTTAATAAACTCCAACTCTACTTCACAGTGACTTGTCCTGAAATTCTTTTCTGTAATGGAGTTAAGAGTCTTGACCTCATCCTAGCAGATGGAGGTCTCTGTAAAAAGAAAGGAGGAGACGAGAAGGTGAGAGAAAAGGAGAAGAGGAGAGAAGGAGAAGGAGAAGAAGCGAAGAAGAGAGAGAAGAAGAAGAAGAAGAAGAAGAAGAGAAGCAAGAAGAAGAAGAGAGAAGAAGAAGAAGAAGAACGAGAAGAGAAAGAAGAAAGATAAGAAGAAGAAGAAGAAGAAGAAGAAGAAGAAGAAGAAGAAGAAGAAGAAGAACTGCTGCAGCCACGCTGTTGCTGTTTTGCTGACTCCCACCCAACTGCTGCTATCAGGAAATTATGTCAATAATCTCCTAGACTCATAGAGATCACTGAAATCAATTAATTCACTGCTGTGTTTATTTCAATCAAGGAACATACAGAAAAAAGATGCACAGGTTAGAACCGGGGAAGGGAGATCCAGAGGTGAGCATCACTGTGGTGTGTGTGTGTGTGTGTGTGTGTGTGTGTGTGTGTGTGTGTGTGTGTGTGTGTGTGTGTTGGCTCAGAACACTGCTAGTGTAGGAAATATACTGGGATTCCACGAAGTGGCCAGCTTTGGCTGAATCCTTGCCCAGTGTTTGAGCACAAGCTCCAACCCCTTCGCCCTCTTCTTGGCAAAGGTGGAGCCAGCTCAGAGCTCCATGGTTAGCATGGCGAGCCCCCATGCTGAGTTAGCTCATTAGCACAGACTACTTTAAGTTGACTCCCAGTATCACTTTGTTACCACAAACCTTCAGGTTGATCCCTGGTAATAAGTGTCTGAATCAGCCATCTCTGCTGGGATCCACATATTATGGTATGCATTTTCTTCTAGTTCACCCGGTACAGCTCTGTAAATCAACACCCCACCTAGGCCCAGGCGGCAAATGAAAGCTTTTGGAAACCTGTTCCCTCTGCCTTCTTCACTTTTTTCCCTGAATCACTCTGCAGTCACGGATGGCAAATCCTCACAGGACACAGGACAGGCTACATCCTTGGCTGTAAACAGAATGACATTTTAACAACCTACTAGACCACCTTACAGGACGAAAACTGAGACATAATGTGTCACTCATGAGTGGGACCATATCTTGACTCACTTTGGTTAATTTTGCATACCTCTTGCCCTTTGTTTAGACATAAACTCATGCCAGTACCCCAAAAGCTGTCTGAGGTCATTAGACCCTTGTGTTTGTTCCTGTTCTCAATGTGATCACAATGTCAAACCCTCTGCTTTGTACCATTCTTAAGTTTTGTTTGTTTGTTTTTCAAGACAGGGTTTCTCTGTGTAGCCTTGGCTGTGCTGGACTTTGTTTGTAGACCAGGCTGGTCTTGAACTCACAGTGGTCCGCCTTCTTCCCAAGTGCTGGGATTACAGGGGTGGGCCACCACCGCCAGGCCAATCTTAGTTTCTTGAACTGGCACATGGGCATGGTGGCTATGCCTCAATTGCTGAGGCTGCCAAAACCCTTTTGTGACAAATTCCTCTAGTGGTACCTGACAAGCACTCAATAGGACTTAAGGAAATAAAAGAACAAACTGAATGTATTTCCTCTCCTACAGATACAGTATAAGTCCTTGGTAGTAACTGATACATTCAAGATGGGATGCTTTCTCTCATGAGTGAAGCAACTGCTCCGAGAACGTGTTACTTTTGAAGTCTGTCTTTCTGGAATAAAACCAATAAATAAAAAGAGGCTTGGGAAGCAGGGTGTGGTGGTGCACACCTGTAATTCCAGCATTCAGGGAGGCAGAGGCAGGTGGATCTCTGTAAGTTTGAGCCAGCCTGGTCTGCAAAGTGAGTCCAAGACATCCAAGGCTACACAGAGAAACTTGGTCTTGGAAAACAAAAACAAAAAAATAAACAAAAGAAAGAAAGAAAGAAAGAGAGAGAGAGAGAGGTCTGGGGAGGTGGCTCAGGAATAAAGGCACTGATGACACTAAGCCTGATGACCTGAATTCGTTCTCTAGGACACAGGGAAGAAGGAGAGAACAAAATCCAGCAACTTACACACACACACACACACACACACACACACACACATTCACACACACACAAACACATTCACACACACACACACATTCACACACACACACACACACACACACACACACACACACACACACACATATATATATATAAATTTTCCCCATGGCTTCTTAGTCAGAGTAGACTTCTATAGCTAAAGACAGATTAGCAAGAGGAAAGGAAGCAGAGTGTATAAATGTGTGTATTTTACATGTATATGAGGGACAGCCAGAATGTGAGATGATCGTGACACTGCAGGAAACAGTTTCCATGAAGAACAGTAAGGCTGGAGAGCAAAGACAAGGAGTCTGCGGGGAGGACAGTTTGTATAAAGGCAAGCATGGCAGATAAAGGCTACTTAGGTATCAGCGCCAGGCCTATTAGGGTTGAATGCTGCTCTCAGGAGTTAACCTTTGCCCTCCCTGGTCCTGGTGCTGGGAATTGGGAGGGGGCACAATGCTTCATATCTGTGCAGAATGTGTTTGTGAGACTCAGTGCGCACGCACGCGCGCACGTGTGTATGTGTGTGATTTTGCTAACATAGGCAGTGGGGAAGTGCAGGAAGGAAGGAAACTTTTAGGATGGAGAAAACAATTTCAAACATATCCCAACCTCTGCACTTGGCTTTGAAACAAAGCTGTAATAACAAGTTAGCTATTGATGCTTGTTAAATCTCCAGCTTACAGCATACTGTAGAAGCACAGGTGCAATCTCTCTTCTGTCTATTGCCCCTCCCCCTAATCCCCATTTTTCTGACTCAAGTACCATCAAAATGAACTCAGGAACGACTCAAAAATGGGTGGTTCATTTTAAAAAACTGAATCTCAAAACAAGGAGGAACGAATGCCCTTTGAGATGAGATCTTGCTTGAAAATGTTTTGGCTGTAATATAATCACTACCCGAGGCAGTAAAAGAGATAATTCTGAGTGGCTTTTCAGACTTGAGAAAGCCACAGTTTTGAAGTCTTATTGGGTTCCAGTGATGTCACTCATGACCTTGCACTTTGGGCAGTATCTCAGCACAGTGCTATGCTATTATTAATTCTGTTTACTTTGCCCTACAATTAAAAGCTGGCTTCTTTCCTTTGTGTTCTGGAGACACAGATTCGATCCTGGTGTCAGGATCTATGCCCTTGTTGGTGTCTCATCACACGCACCTCCCACTGCTCCACTGACATAGTTTAATCATTAGGCCTGTGCTAAATATCTTCAGTATTTCTTTCCATAAGACACTGGCCTTAGAAAATGTATACTCTTTCAGCATAAAAAAAATTTCTTAGCAAATAATAAAGAAAAAATAATCTGGTTACAAAATACTTTGTCAATCCCCTAAACTGTTACTAATCAATATATATTTGAGATAATTCAACCAAAGCTATTACCACATATTGGCTGCCTTATGCAGTATGCAAGAGAAAGTTCTAGAAAACTGATTCATATCAAACATTCAAAACTTCTAAGGGAAGCCTCTTTCCTGGCCAGGAAAGGCTTGTTGGGAGTTTATTTTTCTAATGTCGGTCTGCTTTTCCTCTGAATCCCGACATGCAAAGATAAATTCTCCTTGAGTTCAGCATGTTTGGGGGTAAAGACACAGACAAAGGCTGGTGGGGTGGGGGAGATGCAAGGTTTCTCAATGGAGACTTGAAAACTGCAGAATTACTTAAAGGTTTGCAGTTAACATGTATGGCTGTGGCCCAAGTCTTTCACCGCAGTTTAGTTCATCTTTATTTTACTTATCACCAGAAGTGAGAGAACCTCACCTCAATCTTACTCCGCACGTGCAGTCTCCGTTAGACCCACGTGAATCCCTGGGAGGCGGGTGAAGCAGTTTCCGGCCTGTGATGCCGAACAGAGTCAAGAGAAGAAGTGGTGCGCGGGGGACAACACCACTAGCACAGCCTAAAAGACAGTGGGTTCAGAACCTGACACTATTTTTATTACTGTAGGAAACTAATCCATGTCAAACATTCAAAACCCCAAATGCTTTCTGAGTGTTGCTCAAGTCTACAAGAATAAAAGCAAAAGCCAAAAAGAAAAAAAAAGAAAAAAAAAAATCACCTGTGAGAAATCACAAAGTTGAAGGCACCATCAGGGCTTGCTGCCCAGGAGATTTTCTGCTCTCTCACGGCTAAGAGCAGGAAGACTCTCGAATTCTGCCACCAAGGCGAGATAAAATGTTTGTCACGTTCCGTGTGTCTAGATGTTCATCCGACCGTGTTAGCTGTGTCCCCGGGTGTTTCTGCTGTAGTGACGCCCCCCCATTATTATTTTTAAAGAATACCCATTCTGTACCCCAGAGTCTCTTTGTGATCACTGTCTGCCAGGGCCAATTATAATTTAAATAGCCCAGGCAAAGAAAATTTAAATTTGAACTAGCAACTAGCTGTCAGCAACACATGAGTGCAGCAAAGTCATCTGGGGACCAAAGAAAACACATTGACATCCAGCCTCAGCCACTCAGGAGGAAGACGGGATGAATTTAAAATAGTAGCGTTTGTGTTTTTCTGTTTTTGGTTTTGGTCCCCCCCCTCCCCCCCCCCCCGTCATCCCCACCCCCCCACCTCCCCCACCCCCACCCCCCGCCCAGGAGCCAGATGAATATGCTTTTAAGTAAACGAATTAGAAAGGGATCAATGAAATAGAGGTGTGCTGGACAGGACATGAGACACACTTGAGTTTGAGCAATAGAGACTTAACTTTGAAATATTCAAAGACCGACAATGGATGCTTTTAAGTTGGAAAAGAAAAAACTGCACTGTTCCTGAACAACAAAGAAGGTGCTTTTCCACGTCTCAGTAGTGTCTTGAGCCCCTGCCTCCCTTGGTAAGAGGGATGATGCGCTTGCTCTCATCACATGACTCTCAACCTGTCTCCTTTGTAGTGGAAACAGATGAGGGAGAACACCAGTGGCTCTAGGCGCAGAGCACCTTATGGGAGAACTGCTGCAGGAGGCGCGGAGGGTCCTTAAAATCCCGGTTCCCAGCAGGCTTTTCAGCATTTTCCTTGAGGTTTCAGCAGGTTTAAAGAGGTAGGGCATCTGAAAAGAGATGGCTGCTGGTTGGGATTCCGCTCTGTAGTCTCATTGGTGAAAGACTCTAAAAACAGACTCAGCAGGAAGCTGGGGAGGAGCCTCTTATTAGAGTTGGGTAGGAATCTGCAATAGGGCTGTAGATCTTGGAGGCTTCTGGGACTAGAAGGGTAGGCAGAAGATAGCCGTGCTCTTGAAGTGGGGCCCAAGAAAACACGCAGGTTCAGCCACGAAGGTCACCAAGCAGCTGCCTTGGGGAGGCCAAGGCAGGGCTGCCAAGAACGCTGGGAACCTGAAGTGTCAGGACGTGCACGCACGCGTAGGATTTGGGCTGGGATCTGAAGAAGAGCCAGAAAGGGAGAAGAAGGAAAGTTAGGCAGGCTTAGGAGGGTACTCTGAAAGCTATTCCCTTCACGAAGGGCCTCCTGAGAGGACTGATAGAATTAACTCTTAGGAGACGGGCCAACCATTTGTAATGTTTGGAGGAGTTTAGAATGCCATGTCTCCAAACAGCCAGAGGTAGAATACATATTTTGGTCACAACAGCGTGTATAACAGACCACACCGAAGCCCTGGTAGTTTCATCTCTTCCTTTTCATATTGTACATTAAATCTTCGGGACCAGCCAAGCCTTTATGGTGAAGGAGTTCATCCTGGCCACTGTTTAACTTCCTAATCAGATGAGATCACAGAGCACGTGACATGTGGAGAAGGGTGACTTAGCTAGGACCCGTGAGGTGTATTGACAGTGACTGAAGTTGACAAAAGCCAACTCTTACTCCACGGGCAATAAGGAAATAGTTTATTTTGAATCAAATATGAGTAACCATGGCCCAGAAAAGTGAATTGATTTTTCCCCCCAAATTACTTGTTCTATCATGGAGGAGGTTATGTGGATGTTACAGTCACAGAATAAAAGTAAATTATAGGCCAATGCATTTACCTAATACCTTGCTCAGACAGCAGGAGGCTGGGTTACAGCGAAGTGGGGGAAATGCTACTTTTGTGTCAGGTGTTACCCAATGACATTCCTAGCTGTTGGGTTGGTGGGAGATTGGGGTTGGCTACATTAGTTTATTTTTAAAGCTTTAGGTGTTAGAATTAATTAGTGCATTGCTTTTACTTAATGCATCATTTGTGACTATTTATTTCTTTACTTAGTCAACATATGTTTGTGCACCATGTATGTGCCTTGTGCTGATGGAGTACAGAAGAAGGCCTTGCATCCCCTGGAACTGTGGTTATGATGGCTGTGAGCAGGCATGTGGGCGCTGGAACTCGAACTAGGTTACTCTGCAAGAACAAGTGTTCTTAAGGGCTGAGCCGTCTCTCCGGTCCATTACTTTTGTTTTTAGTGTATGCATGTGCGTGGCATGTGTGTAGTTGTGTATAGGCATGTTTGTATGTGTGTGGGTACACCTGTGTGAATGCTTGTGTGTTTGTGTATGGGTGTGTGTGTGTGTATGTATGTGTATGTGTGTGTATGTATATATGTGTGTGTGTGTGTGTGCGTGTGCGTGTGTGTGTGCGCGCGCACATGTATCTGGAGGCCTGGCACCACCGGCATGGTGTATTTTCCTTGATCACTCTGACTTCACACATCGAGGCAGAGATTTCCGTGGACTCTTTAGTTCTGATTAATTCGTCTGGCTAGCCAGCTTGCTCTGGAAATTCCTCATCTCTGTGTCCCTGGTGCTGGGATTCTACCCAGCAAGCACTTTACCATGCAAGCACTCTCCCCATTCTGAGTGTCTCTCCCTTAAACTCAGCTTCCTGTGAAATCTCAGGGTGCGAGCAGAATGCAGAGTGAGTGGAAGCTACTGCGACTTTAGTCCTACCTGAAATGGCAGGAGTGGAGTCTTTGCTCTGTACATTCTGTCAGCTTTCTGGCCTGAGCTCCTCTCAGATTCACCAACCAGGATTTCTCTATCCTGCATCCCACACATTTCCAACTTCCGCCTACAAAAGTTATGAAGTCCCAAGAGCCTGCTGGGTAGAAAGCGTCATGGTGGCTGTGTCACTTCTCCTGCACTCGTTTACAGTCTCTTAGCTTTGTGGGTCTGATTAAAAAAAAAAAAAAAAAAAAAAAACCTCACACAAACAACTTATGGGAGTGGGTTAGGTACCTCAGCTTGTTACTGGGTATCCCCCTCAGAGAAGACCACTCAAACACAGATTCAAGCCAATAGAAAGTGTTTATTATCTGGCTAGTGACTACACTGGGTCGTCAGGAACCGAGTGCAGTCTGCCTTTCTCAGGGTGAGCTTCTAAGCACAAAACCCACATCTGGGGATGACACACCTCAATTAGCAAGAACAGTTAGTCAGAAGCAGACTCACAGAGGCCAAAAAGCAAGGTTGGTACATTTAGGGACTTTCCCAGACCTGTGACTTTGATAGATTAGGCCTTTCTTCTCCTTCTGCAGGTGGTGCTGTTACGTGCTCATAGGTTCCAGAGGCTCCGGTACACAGTCCTTGGCTCTAATTGATTCAGGACCTGTGTTGAGAAAGAGAAATATTTTTACCACAGAAGACTGTAATGACTTACCTTGCTGCAGACAGAGAGCGAGCAGAGACAGGGAGGGCCGCGACCTCGCATAATTTTCAGACATGGCCTGAGGGACCTACTTCTTGTAGCCAAGCCCTGCCTCCTAAAGTATCCAGAGTCTCATAAATTAGCACCAGCTATGACCAAACATTCCACACGCACACCCATGGAGGACACTTCTTAATCATACCCGTAAGAGGAGACTCATAGCCCAAAACTTCATTATGAAGAGACTTAGGTGGGGACAGAGTGATGGCTTATGGGTAAAGTAAGTGCTTTTGACCCTCGAAGAGAACCCGAGCTGGATTTCCAGCCACCCATACCAGGCACTCATAACTTGTAATTACAACTCTGTGAGATTCATTACCCTCTTCTGGCCTCAGTGAGCAATGCACGCACACACACACACACACACACACACACACACACACACACACGCGCGCGCGCGAGAGAGAGAGAGAAAATAAAATATTTTTCTAGAGAAAAATCTGGGAACCTTAAGTAAATGCCCTAGTATTATAATGTGATATTTTATATATTGTTTATAGTATAATATAGATTTAATATCAGAGTTACAGGTTCCAGAGCTTTTTAAAAATTGCCTTCAGTGGGATAAGTGATAAATATACACATGCTGATTTATTTTTAAGCAGTGAATTCTTCCATAAGGCTGTTTATTGTGATTTCTTAAGATTCCAGCGTGAACTTCTGGGATGAGCTATATCTGTTTTGTGGTATTTATAAACTCTAATCTTCAATCATGAACAGTGATTTATTTCTCAAAACAAAAACCAAATAAAAAGCAATGGTGTGCGTTTACATCCCACCACTGGCTGCAGGGAAGGAGCACACAAACCTTTGTCCTTCAGAAAGCAGAGCTGTGGCTTTATTGTCTTTCAAGGCAATTTAAACTAACTTAGCCCCCCTTCATTGAGATTCTATAAATTGCTTAATTAAAATCTTAGGCATTTCATATTTTGCCAGCAGACTATTTTGTAGTGGCAGCTATTACGACTTTAACTGGAACTAGACATAAGTTCAAGATTGACATGACTCCCAAGAGTGGCAGGAAAGGAATTCTAGCACTTGGGCAAAGTACAGCCAGGTGTTCTTGGCTCTTGATGACCTCAGAGGGCTTGGAGAGAGCTTGGCTTGGTCCCTGCACGTACCTTGAACTGCTCCTTGGTTGAGCCCTGCCCTTGTGATGCTGACGCTTTGCAGGCCTGTGCTCACAAGTGGACACTCCATCACTCTGGAAAACAACTCATTTGCCTTGTTCTTCTCCTGAGCCAGGTGAGGTGTGAGATGTTAGTGGTCAGTCAATGCTAAGATCCAGCCACTGCCATCCCAATGTCCCCCTTCCTCCTCTGCACTTGGTAAAGGCCAGGAATCCTTTCCGGAGCCTACTCACTTGTTGAAAGGAGCAATGCCCTGGGGAGATGTACAGTCTCAAAGGGACACAGACTTTGGCAGAGATAGTGCCTGGGAAACAACGATGGGTCCCTACTAGGTAAGAAAGTGAGCTTGAGATCAAGTGAGCTTGAGATTGTGAGCACTGGCTTACTCTGAGTCAGAGAGGATGGAGAGAGGCCAAGAGGCCACTGGCGAGGTTGCAGTGTGTGGAGACCCCAGTACATTAGAGACCCCTGGACTGTGGGACCCAGGAATGGAGAAGTCTCAGCATAGACAGACCAACTCAATCAACAACAGATGACCTCTGTGGCCAACTAAGTGAGCCTGCACCTACTCAGGCCATGCTTGAATTCTTGGCAGAGGGATTCTTGAGAAAAATGAATGTTGTTTTAGGTGCTCAGTATCAGAGCTGTCAATCATTAGAAGATAAAAACCAGAGACACAATCCTGTTGTGTTTAGTTTGGGGCTATTTTAAAATGTATACATATTTTTTATAGAATGTGTGTGTGTGTGTGTGTGTGTGTGTGTGTGTGTGTGTGTGTGTAGGTGTTTTGGTTAAATGTTGTAATGTAAATCTCAATTTGTTTTCAAGTAAACACATGCTTCTGGCATCCACCTATGTAAGACACACACGTGCCGACCCACGCTTCTTTTCTATTGTATACACTCATGTTTCAGTCTATTCTTTTTTTTTTTTTTTTTTATCTGTTTGTGTTTTCTCAGGTTGCTTCAGGTCACCTCCAACTCCCAGGTGCTACATGCAATGCTCAGATAAATATCCTGAGAATCACAGCTGCCAAGTTGTAGGAAGATATGTCTCTTTGGAAGAGCAGCAGAGGTCCATCATAGCTTATGCCTTCCTCACTGGATGAGACATGTCCTCCTTGCTCACCAGCTGTATGACAGTTAAAATGAGACCTGTTTTTAACTTTCGTTTGTCTGACTGCAGTTACTTTTGCGCTTCCTCGATCGCAAACTGCTGGCTTGTAATTGTTGCTGCTTTTCAAGATTGCTGTCTTGTTCTTGTGCTTTTGTTTTAAGGAGTTTTTTCATATACATTGAATGAAATAGTTAAAATGTTAAAAAAAAATCTCATCCATTCTTTCACTGTCTTGTTCATGTTTACCATACTATATGTATTTTTGAATAGGCTTACTTATTTTTATGGGTTTTTTTTTGGTATGTTTGTATCCGTGCCTGTGAATCCTACATTTTCCAGAGGGCTTACCATACGTGAAGTTTTTAAACGTCTTTTGAACTTTTGAACTTTTTTTTCCCAATGGCATACTTTATTATCATTCAATATTATTCTTCTAGCTGAGGATGCCTGACTTTCCCAACACCACTTATAGAAGAGACTAGCCTTTTCCCACTGTGTGTCCTGGGCTGTGTTCTTGGCAAGGGGTTTCTCCAGAGTGCTTTGACTCCCTGCTTTTTATGTCTGCATTTATCACAATATTGACCATTTTGATCAGAACCATTTTGTAGTAAAGCATTGAGCCCTGGACTATCAGCCTCCAGCTCTACTCTTTTGTCCTCTGGGAACAATCATTTTAGTATTCGAGGTCTTTTGGGTTTCAGTTTAAGTGTTTGGCCTTTAAAAATCATTTCTGTGAAAAATGTGATGAAAGTTTGTCATAGGGCCAGGCTACTTTCAGCAGTACAGGTATTTATTATTTAGTGATATCTAACTTCCAACCCACAAATAAGATGGCTTTTCATTTCTTGCATAAATCTTAAATCAGTCATGTTTTTCTGCAGTACTGTAAATAGCTTTTTAAATTAATCCTTCCTTCGTCTTCCTTCTCCTCCATTGCTCCCTGTCACTGCCTGTTGTATCTTGCTGTTCCCTCAACTTTGCCCCATTTTTATAAACAACTCTAATATGTTATAGCGGGGTCTCCATTCTTCTAAATATGAGATCATGTCCTCTGCAAGGAGAGTGAATTTAACTTTTCTCTTTCAAATGCAATGTCGTTCCTTTACCTTTCTTCCTTGGTTACTCTAGGTATCACGCTGTCATAGTTGGGGTTTTATTGCTGTCAACAGACACCATGACCACAGAGGCTCTTGTAAATCAAAGCGTTTATTTGGAGCTGGCTTGCAGTTTCAGAGGTTTAGTCATGGCAGGAAGCATGGTGGCATGCAGGCAGGCCTGGTGCTGGAGAAGGAGCCGAGAGGGCTACGTTTGGCTCTATAGACAGCAGAAGCAGCTGTGTTATACTGGGTGTAACTTGGGTATAAGAGACCTCAAAGCCCACCTCCACAGTGACACACTTCCTCCAACAAGGCCACGCCTCCTAATAGTGCCACTCCCTATGGCCAAGCATTTACACACATGAGTCTACAGGGGCTATTCCTATTCAAACCATCACTGAAGCCATGTTGTCTATTAACTGGAAGTGCTGAGAGCAAGACACGCCATTTTGTAGATCTTAAAGCTTTTCTTCACTGAGTATGTTGGATGACCTAACAGGACCCTCCCATACCATCCTCTGTGTCAAAGCTCATCCCCTAGGTTACTGAAAGGTTATCAGGGAAGAATGTTGATTTTTTTTCAAAACCTTCTTTCTTATCCATTTAGCCAATCACCTATTTCCGTTCTCCGTTTCTCATGACGGTGCATCATGTTTACTGATTCAGGTACGCTGAGCCTCACTTATATTTAAAGTGCTGTTCAGTTCAATCTGCGAGGGTTTTGTTGAGGACTTTGAAACCAATATCCATTTGAGATATGGAACTACAGGTTTTCTTTTTAATTTCTTTTTGTTTTTGGGATTTAGTGTCAGGGATGTGTTGAATTGCCAAATGAGTTTGGAGGCCCCCTCTCCCTCCTCTCCCACCTCTCCCCACTCTCCCTCCTCTCCCTCCTGTCCCTCCTCCTCCTCCACTCTTCCTCTCCCTCCTCTTAACTATTTTTGAAATAGTTGGAGGACTGGTTTTAATTAATTATTCTTTAAAACTTCAGTAGATTGTACCAAGTTTTGAAGTGACTGAGCGTTCATTGGTAGGAGAAATTTTGTGCTGATTTGTGTCTTTGCTGATTACCTGTCTGCCCAGATTCTCAAGGATCTCAGCCCAAAGCTCAGCCCATTTGCCCTCTAGACTGGCAAAGCGACTACGCTCACTACACTGGCAGCTGAATGAGAAGGCCATCCATCTGAAAACCCCCTTTGTGCTTTGAAAGAGAAACAGCCTCCAATGGGTCAAGTGTCTGAGCACTTGGTCTCCAGCTGTCAGTTTGGGAAAGCTCTGGAACCGGTAAAAAGTGGGGCTTTGCTGGAGGAAGTACATCACTAGGGGTGGGCTTTGAGCTTCTACAGCCTGGACTACTTCCTGGTCTGTCTCTGTCTCTGTGTTCATGTGTGTGTTCGTGTGTGTGTGTGTGTGTGTGTGTGTGTGTGTGTGTCTGTCTGTCTGTCTGTCTAATATCTAACCAAGTACTTAAAGGCCTGAGATTTATAAAATTTAGTATTAGGTAACTCAGAGAGCAGAAATATGTCACATGTTCCTATGAATTTGAAGAAGTACATATATTATTAGTCGCAAGATGAGTACTTTACTATATTTTAAACTACATTGAAATGGCCTAGACACATCATGGAATTTTCGTGAGACAGATTATCTTATACTCGATATAATATAACATTTCACTTTTTACTGAAAGGTCCCATTTGTGAACAATCTCCCTGACTTTTTATTTTTAAGACTTATTTACTTATTACATATACAGTATTCTACCTGCATGTAAGCCTGCATACCAGAATAGGACACCAGATCTCATTATAGATGGTTGTGAGCCACCATATGGTTGCTAGGAGTTGAACTCAGGACCTCTGGAAGAACAGCCGGTGCTCTTAACCACTGAGCCATCTCTCCAGCCCCTCTCTCTGCATACCTAAAGGCTGCACTTATGGTACTAGTGATAAAAAATTTAATATGAATTTAATATGAATTATTTTGTTAAGTAATTTAGTCGAACAAAATTCCTGAGTAGAGTCATTCTTGCTCTCCTTCTGAACACTAAAAGAATTAGTCACTGAGCAGTCTGCTAGTGTTTAGGGACTGTAGCTAGAAAATAATATGTTCATCAAGTTTATATTTTCCTTTTCACAAATAAATAGAAAAGTCGCTTTCAATGGCCTTGAGAATTCATAAATTCCAGTGGAGTGTATTTGGTAATGCTTTCAGAGAATCTAGAGGCTGATAATTAAATGTATATTTTGTGTTTATGTATAAATCAGGAAATTTGTTTTCTGAATTTATAATTATGAGATATATGAAATCAGAACCATTGTTCTTCAAGAATGCTAACTAATGGTTACAGACTGTTGCAGAACTTGAACTATAAGAACAGAGGGTGTGATGTTGACCCACTGCTTGATTTTAGTCTTTTGGGGAATGCTAGCAACCTGCCCGAATCCCGGGGCTTTCAGCTGAAATGGGGCTTGTAGGAAAGGATGGGGTACCCTCTGGACATCAAGTCAGCCAAGGTCTTAGTGGGAACTTCAGCCTGCCAATTGATTCTGTAAAGTTTGATACCAGATTGAAATTAAGCAAATAATAGGTAATCCTTACCAGTAAAAACTACACTGTATTGGTAGAGTAGAAAGTTCCTGGTCATGAGTGGAGCCTTCCACCTGGGTGGAGCCCCAACATCTCACTGGGGGTTAGTAGTCATGGTGGAGAGATGGGTGAAATAATTAGCCCTCAAATGAAATGCTAAACTTTTCCTTCCCAGAATCCCTAGCCCTAGAGCACAGCTAAGGAACACAGCCACATACAGGTCTCGTGTGCTCAACTTCCCGAATAACTCAGAAGAGCAAAGCTTTCCTTTCCTTCTCTCTACCTCTGAGCATTTTCTCTTAACCCTTAGGCTTTCCCCTTAACCTCTGGACTTCCTGACTTTTCCTCTAAAGCTCCCCACCCATACCAGGCATCAGCAGCAAGGCTTTTCCCCTCTCCCTCTGTCCTTTCTCCAGGCAACAGCTGTAGTTTCACCTCTTGCCTCCTGGGCCTTGCGTTTTAAACTAATAAAACTGCCTTTGAGCTTTCATTTGGGTCCATTCTTAAGTTCTTTTATTAATGAGACTGAGAATCCTAAAGAGGTCCCCTATTTCCCTTGTTTCAGTATGTTTTCAGACTTTCATTGACGTGCAACAAACTACAGATATTTTTAATATTTGGTTTATTCTTTTCATGAAAATGTATGACTTCAGGATTATGACCACCGCTCTGCCCCTCAACAACATTCCAACAGAGCATTAAATGACAGTATTTTAGCCTTATCTTTACTGGTAGGAAATATTGAAATAAAATAATATAAATGCACTGTATATGGAAGTGGCTTCAATAGAGATGGCTTTCTAGACTGTTTGGAAAAGAACTTTTAAATTGCAAACCAGCGTTGCTTGTCTCTTGATGATTTGGTGTGCACTTTGTGAATAGATGTAATTTCTTCCTCCCTGCTTAGAAGGACTCTGAACTGAAGCTGGCTTTGTTTCAACACTTCTAAAAGAATTTTACCAAATGGAATGCAAACTGAATTGCTTTCAGAAATAAATGCAGTTAGCTGCCATGAATGTGACTTTAAAGGCAAACCAGTCTGATATGTCTATCTCTGTGTGCACAGGGATGGGTGTGAGTGCTCATGTCTGTTTCTGCCTTGCTATGCTGCTGAAGGACACTATTAATAGGAGATTCACAATGTCTGAGTGAACCATGAAATCCCACCAGCATTCCACTTTTGCCGGAGGGAACATTAGCTTTATCTTTGCCATGACTGACTCTGACAGTCATATGTATGACACTATTTTAAAAGAATTTTGCTTCCCACCGACTTCCTAAGACTGCTTTAGTACGATGCATATTATATGACAATTGGCTAAACATAATTAAATATTTAGGAGTGGGGTTTGGTGATGGCTCATTTGGTAAGGGTGTTTACTTACTGCCCAAGCAGGAAAACTTGAATTCAAAAGCCCATCACCCACGTAGTAAAAAAAGATCAGGGTGTGACATGTGTGCCTGTACCCCCCCCGGGGGGGCTGTTGGGGAGCAGGGAAGGATTGATCTCCACAGCTCGCTGGCTACCAGCCTAGCTATAGGTCCAGTGAGATACTGTCTCAAGGAAGTAAGATAGAGAAGGATAGAAGATTCTTCCCTTTTTTGGCATGTGCACGCACATGCGTGCGCGCGCGCGCACACACACACACACACACACACACACACACACACACACACTCAAAACCAGCAAGGGTGTAGGATAATGCATGGCATAATAATTCAATTTCCAAGGCTTTTATTTTAAGATATTTTGTATTAAGCTGAATAGATAATAAAATTAAAATCACAAGAATTGTTACAGTGCATGAGATTGTATTGTCTTTTTCATTTCCTACCACTGTCTGGGAGCCCAACCACAGCTCTCCTATCTTGATGCATTCAGCCATCCTAAGCTGGGCTCTCTTATCACAGGCAACTGAGCCGATGCCTCTGTGACTGAAAAGGCAGCATTTACAGCTCTAACGTTACTCATATCAGTTTAATTCACTTAGAAATTTAAAATCTGTAACCTGTGTGTGTTTTTTGAGCCGAGGTCTCACTACACAGTCTCAAACTTATGACCCTCCCGCAACATCCTCCTGCAGCTGGGATTAGAAAGTACTTCTCCATGTGGGCTCCGCGTTTCGTTTCTAAATGATCTGCAGGCTCTTCGCTTTCATACCTTGCCACCAGCTCTTTGTTTATCCAGACTATCCTTACCCTCAGTGATCACAAATGCAACAGAACAAAAAAAAATATTATTTACTGAATTCCCCATTCCCCTAATATCCCATGTTTGCTGAAGGGCCGGGGGGGGAGGGGGGGGAGGTATTTTCATCTCTGCCTCTATTCTAAAGGACGTTTCTGTTTCTTTCTTCTTGTGGTGAGGCACAGTTGTTTAGAGATTCATAATATCTCATTATTATCCTCTTAATATCTGTAGGCTATGTAGTTATGTCACCCTTTCTTATCATTAACAAGCTTTGCTTTCCTTTCCAATTTATTGATGAATCTGAGTAAAAGCTTTTATAATTTGCTTATAAAAGCTATCAAAGAATAAGCTTTGGTTTTATTGATTTTCTATTCTGTTTTCTCTGTCAAGAGAATTGATTTCTTAAAAAGCATTGCTTTTTTGGGGCTGGAGAGATGGCTCAGTGGTTAAGAGCACTGGCTTCTCTCCAAGAGGGCCCACATGGCAGCTCACAACTGTCTGTAAGTCCAGTTTCAGGGAATCTGACACTCTCATACCACATAATATGTACATAAAATAAAAAAATAATAAATAAATATATTGTACATTAAGAAAAGTTACATTTTGCTTATTTGGTGTGCCTGTGTTTATGTGTGTGTGTGGTTGTGTGTTCTTCGACACATCTGTGGAGGTCTGAGTACAGCCTTCAGAAATCAGCTTTTCCTTCCATCATGTGGGTTCCAGAAACAGAACTCAAGCCATCAAGCTTGGTAGCAAGTACCTTTGCATCTCTCTTGTCATTTTTGGTTTTCATTTTCTCTCATTCCTTTGGTTGGAAGCCCAGCATAGTGATGTTAACATTTGCTGTGTGCTATAATCATTTAATGCTCAAAAATTTCAGCTTCAGAAAGCTTTCCATTGCATCAAGTTAAAATAAAGAGTAAAATTTATATTTATTTTTGTTATTCCATTTTTTTCTTTTTCTCAGTATTCCTGAGTATCTTATTTATTATGATTCTGTCTCTAAGATGTGCCCCTTAACCTTGCTTGTCTTTCAGAACATTTCTGACTATAGTTTCATTTAGCTTTTATTTGAAAAAATGTTTTAAAATTCATTTTGAAACATACTTTATGAGTAGTAGTTTTCTATCATTTTAAGCTCACATCCCATCGTCTTCTGTCTTGCATAGCCTCAGGTACAATGTCTGCTGTACAAACACTGTGACGTGTCTTTTTCTTCTGATGACTTTGATATTTTCTCTCTTCAATAGATATGCTGGACTGCTTTGTGCCTGTTGGTGGTGTTCATTTTCCAGTTGTCTTGATATCTTTTATTACTTGTGTCCTCTGGGATCCTGGGATTTAAGGGATTTAACATCAGCAATGTTGGGTCAATATGGAGTTGGCGCTTTGTTGATGATAATTAGACAAAGACATGAGCAAGTAGGTGTGGCTGTGACTCCATCACTACTTTAACATTCTCCATAACAAACAAGATGCAAACATGTCTGCTTATCATCCTCCCTTAGACTACACATGAGTCCATATTGTTCCAGAAATCAGAATTTCAGTCACCCAACACAGGCAAAACAAAAATCCCAGTTTGAATGACTTTAGCTGCATTTGCCCTGTCAATCAGTAGATGCCTTGTTTGCCTACCATTTTCTTCTTTTCTCTTCACCCTGTGTTGATGTTGGTCTTATAAAACGGTGTTTGTTTCTCTTAGCTTATTTCCTAACCCAGCTATCACACAAATAACTGATCTTTTATAATGCAAGGACTCACCACACAATCTTGAGTAGTTTAAATCTGTTCTTAACCCTCTAAGCTATTTTGTCTTACTCCCAGAAAACATCCCAGTGACACTTGGACTTAGTAGCTTTCCTCAGCTCCAGCTCCTTCTTCCTCATCTTTTTGGACTGTGGCTCAATCCTCCATGAATGCCCTGCTTCTTCTCCTAACTCCTCCTCCCCTGGCTGGCAGGAAGTCCAGCCCTATTCTCTGCCTTGCTCATCGATTGGCTGTAAGCTGCTTTACTGACATATGTGGAGGGGACAATTGGGGAGCAGAGTTTACACAGCATTTAGACAGTATATTTTTCAGAACAAAGCTTGCTACTGGACATGAGGAGTATAGAAATCAGCATTTAAACTACACATTAACCGTATGCCTACAAACCTGACTTTTTTTTTTTTTTTTTTGACATGCCCTTTGAGACCTGGTGGACTAAAGCCAACACTCACTGCTTTGTTGTTCTCCCCTCAGAGTGTTTGGATCTTAAGTTAACAACCCCTGGATGCCTGGCCTAAACATCATTCCTGAGAAATCTGAGCCCCATGGACTCTTCTGGTCAGGCTATGGATTTCTGGACATCGTGAGCAGGGATGCAAAGAGGCAGCCAGGCAGATATCTCTGAGAGACACATTTCTCCCCACCCCTATCATGTGACTGATTCTCAGTTGCTGCTGGGCCTCAGTGATCCCATGTAGGATGTAAGCCTCCTCTAGGGTTCTAGAGGCACACATTCTTTCTTTAGCAGCTAGGACATTGAAACCCCTACAGTTCCCCCAAGAGGGTCACCAGCAGGGACAGTAACACTGAGGTTTTGGGTTATAGAAATCCATCCACTGAAGATAAGATGATATTTAGGTGTCACTGCCACTGTGAGCTCCCGCAGGCTAGAAGATGGCACCTGTTCCTCTCTGGTCCTTCCTCCGTGGTGATGCATAGCAGTGTTTTCACCGTATCTTCCTATCAGGAAGCTTTTGGGTACAATAGTGTGTGTGAGCCCAAGACTTTCTCACCCTTTATGGCTCATGACATCACTCCCTTCCTGTAATGGCAGCAGCCTCTTTTACAATATACTTTAAATTATTTCTCTTACTTGAGCTTCCCCTTCCAATTTTGAAAGGGAAAACTCCTTTCTCTCTCTAGGTTCCCATCATATCTGCTATACTATGCTGCTCATCCCTGTCAAGTCGCTCTCTCATCTCAAGGCCTCCCAGTGCCCCTGCCGTGACACACAGCTCTCTCCTAAATAACTCACTCTGAAGGGCGTATTGGTCAGTTACTTTTATAGCATTTTAGAAATGCACCGCGTATCTATGCAGAGAGCTCTGAGAGGTTTTCATTTGAGGAGAGGCCAGCTGAGCAAGATACCACTAGCTTCGTGGTTATCATTCCAAAGTCAGCTCTAGAGAAGTCTTCATTCAGAATGGCCCCTCACTGGGTTCCTTGTTTGAGCTCCCAGGAGGCTGGACCGGCTGGGCTGCTGTTGTCAGTGTTTCTGAGAATGTCGACATCGCTGCCCTCCCAGCACCCATCAATTTAGAAGCAAGTATCTGGAGAGCAGGGCAGTGTGGGAGAGTGAAATTCAGCCTCCCGGGAACCTGCTAGACTGGTTTAACCAGTTCTGGCTCTTAAGAGGTTTTGAAGGGAAACCCCAGTGTCAGCCCTGAGCAAAACGTTAGGGCCTGAGCATAAAGCCCCCAGGAACAGGCAGAACTGTAATTACCATGGTGAGTGAAATCTCAAATGGTTGAAGGCTCCTCTTGCCGTAAACGTGTTCCGACCTGAGCTGATGGGACCCATCTCTCTCTGACACAGCCTGAAGACCTTGCCCCACCAGGTTTCTGGAGTCTTATTTACTCTTGCCTTTTGCTGTGCAAAGTTTGGTAAGAGGTTTGCATGCAGTTCCCAGGAGGGCAACGTGGGAAGCCAGTGAAACTCTTGGATTCAAAAAAGTTTAAATTTTTAATTCCAGCCAGAAGCTGGATATTTAAAAGTATTTATTTTAAAAACTTTTTAAAATGGGATTTATATATATGTTTTTTCTTCTTGGTTAGAAGTCTGGTTGCTGTCAACATGTGGACTATGTCACAAGGCATCTGCCCACGCCCACCCTTTTGTTCAGAAGCTACCCTCACACATCCTGATCACCATCACTTCTTTTACTCCCCCCTGAAAGACTAACTCCTCTTCAAGCCTCACAATTTATCTGGAAAATTCTTTGGGCAGCTGATGACTTCTCCAAGAAGAGTTAGTTGACTTTCACATTGTGTTTTCATAACATGGCTCCTACCGCTTTGGTAATGTGCACCCTATGGTGTGGTAATACATCAATTAAAACAAAGCAGCCTTTCTTTCTCATTGGACAGGGAAGATACCAAAGGCCAACCCACGTCTTCTCTGCCGTTCCCACAGTGTCTTCAACAGAGGAAACACGGAAGAGGGTGAATGAGCAAAAATCTTTGATTACTTTTTTCCTTTGTGTATGTGAAGGAGAGCTGATGGGCATGTGGGTGCATGTGTGTATGTGCGTTTCGTATGTATGTGTGTGGTGTGTATGTGTGTGTATATGTGTGTTTGTGGTATGTTTGTGTATGTGTGTTTGGTGTGTGTATATATTGTGGTGTGTGTGTAGTGTGTGTGTATGTGTGTTTGGGTGAGTATGTATGTGTGTAGTGTGTGGGTATGCGTGTTTGGGTAAGTGTGTATGTGTGTATTTGGCATATATGTGTTTATGTGTGTTGTGTGTGGTGTGTACGTATGTGTATGTGTGTGCATGTGTGTTTGGTATATATATGGTGTATGTGTGTGTATTTGTGTGTGATATGTATGTCTGTTGTGTATGCGCACTTATGTGTGTCTTTGGTGTATTTGTGTGTGCGGTATAAGTATTTTTGTGTATGTTGGTGTGTGGTGCATGTATGTGGTATGTTTGTGTAGTGTATGTATGTATTTGGGGTGTGTGTGTGTGTGTGTGTGTGTGTGTGTGTGTGTGTGTAGTACAGAGGAAAGGCTCAGGTGCTATCTCTCACTGGCCTGGGGTATACTAACGAGGCTCAATCACCAGGGATCTGTCTGTCTCTATCTCCCCAGAGTTGGGATTACACTCGAGTTCACACTGCCACTCTTGACTTAAAACCAAATTAAACATGGACTCTAAAGACTAAACCGAGGTCCTCATGCTTACATGGAACCATCTCCTCATGCTCATACTTCTGTCATAGGAAGCTTCCATCAGCTCAATGGCCAGTGTGCACATCTTCAGGAAAATGACTGTGTACCATAACACTTGACTCTGCACAGTCTTAGGGCTAAAATGAGAAGAACAGAAAAGTGACTGTGGCACGTCAGATTCTCCTCAATTTTAAATATATTCATGAGTCTGGCTTTGTGGTAGGGACATCCTGAAAGTGCATAGTCATTGAATGTGACATGGATCAAAACAAAGACAGAAGAAAGGTCTTCTGTGAAATCTTCAGGTCTTGGTGTATTTCCTACTGCACAGAGTCTCATGAACATCTGCTGTGTTGTTCTGCACAGTTTGCCTTGGAGGCTCTGTGACGATGGCTCTGTGTTGTTTTCCACAGGAAAGCTTGACTGTTATCCCGTGCATTGCTGCTTAGTTGGGCGCGATCTCACTCTCAGGAGCACCAACTAGTTGGCCCAGTTTGGCTTCAAGTATAGAGATTCTGATCATTTAAAATCTACTAAATGAATTTTGAAAGGTCCTAAGCTGTGCTCTTATTTTGGCTCTTAATAATGATATGCTGTGTCTGCCATGGGTGTCTTAGAAGGTCACTGGTTTATATCTTAAAAGCACCACAGAAATCCATACAATGATGACTTTGTTGATCTCTGTTCACTAGTCTTTTGTTTCTAGCTTGTTCCATGAACCTAAGCATCCCCTAGTGCTGGACCTCTCTTGGGCAAACATACAGACCTTCTGTGGAGGCAGGAGAATCAGAGACCTGCTTAGCATCAGTTGTAGTTTAATGTGCAATAAAACCTGTGTCTCTACAAGAACAATGTTTTCATTTTTTCTGAGACAGGGATTCTCTGTGTAGTACTGGCTGTCCTGAACTCCCTTTGAAGACCAGGCTGGCCTTGACTCACAGAGATCTGCCTGCCTCTTCCTCCCTGAGTGTTGGGATTACAGACAGGCACCATCATGCCTGGCTTCTACAAGAAAAATCTTAATGTCAAATGTGAAGGGAATAACATTTCCTTGCTTCTTAGGGGCATTTTCAAGTGAGATTCATGATAGAATTCATGGGTCTGAAGACGTGAACACTGGTGCTGGGGAGACAGCTAAGTCAGTAAAGTGTTTGCACTGCAGCACAAGGACCTACCTTTAACCCTCAGAACCCACACACGTGTCTGCGGTGGTGAGGTTTGTACGCAATCTCACACCAGGGCAGTGGAAACTGAAGACCGTCTATGGCACTCTTGGGGCTTGGGACCTAACTTACCTAACAAACTCCAGGTCAGCAAAAGACCCTGTCTCAGAAAAAAAAAGTGGATGGTGCCTGAGGTTGATCTCTGGCCTCCATATATGTGTATCTTCATATACATGAACAGCGTGTGCAAACACACACACACACACACACACACACGAAATTAAAATGTGAAAACATTTTAGGTGTTCTAGCTGCAGGCATGATTACAGTTATAGTAGATAACAGATGCAGCATAACGTCACTCTACATGAGAACCTTCCTAATGCTGCCACAGTTGAATATACTTTCTGATGTTGCGTGACGCCCCCCCAACCATAAAATTATTTTTATTGCTACTTTGTAAGTGTAACTTTGCTACTGGTATGAATTTTAGTGTAAATCTATGTGTATTCCTCTGTCTTAGCTGACCCCTGTGAAACTCCTTTTGACTGCAAAGGGATTGTGACCCACAGGTTAAGAACCACCGCCCTACATAGACTCTGCATGTCCTTGGTATTTTCTTTTTCATAAAGGACACAGCTTACAAGATAAGCATTGAATCCATAAATAAAATTATAATATGGAACACAGGTCACGCCCACCTGAAAATCAGATAGGCTGCCGCAGACCTTACCCTCTCTCTATTATTCTCTGTCCCCCCACATCTATTTTTCAGTCCCATGCCCTGCTCTGCAGCAGAACACCCATGCCAGCCTTCCTTGGGTCCTCTGCTTCTATCTCCTGTGGATTCTACAGAACCTCCCTTTCTAGCCTTCTTCCCACAACTTATTGCTTTGTCCCAGATCCCAACTCAAGCCTGCTCTTGCACAAGTAGGCTGAAGGCCCATCCACATCTCTCCTACATCTCCTGAGACCCAACCTCCAGAGTCTCTCAGCTCTGTACCTGGATACCTGCTGTGGGCTGCCTTCCCACTGTGACTCCATCCCCGATGGATCAAAAGGCTTTCTCCTCGAACCTTCGTTCCCCACCTCATTCCAGTATCTCTGCTTCTGCAGCTGAGCAGGACAGTGAAACAACCAACACACAACCATCAGACTCTCTGAAAATTCAAGGAACAAAACACCCACCCAGCAAAGACAGATGCAGAAATCAGCACCTGACCTATAATCACCCCAAACCCGGATTCCTAGACACCAGCATAAGAACACAGTAACAACCAGGGCAATATGTCTCCAGCAGAGCCCAGCTATCCCACCACAGCAGGCACTGAACAGTCCAACACAGCTGAAGCACAAGACAAAGACCTTAAAACCAACTAACTATATGAAAATGACAGAGGTCCTTAAAGAGGAAATGAGTAAATTCTTTAAAGAAATTGAGGAAAACACAAACAAAAAATTGGTGGAAATAAATATATCTCTTAAAGAAAATATAAACAAACAGTTGAAGGAAATGAATAAATGGTTCAAGACCTGAAAACCTGGGTCACTATGAAAAGACTAAACCTAAGAACACAGTTCAAAGGACCAGAAAATGTCTTTAACAAAGTTATAGAAAAAACTTTTCCTAACCTAAGAAAGAAGATGCCTATAAATGTATAAGAAATTTATAGGACACCAGGAAGATTGGACCAGAAAAGAGAGAACCTTCACCACATTATAATTTAAACACTAAACATATAGAACAAATAAAGAATATTAAAAACTTCAAGGGGAAAAGATCAAGTAACATATAAGGTTAGACCTAGCTGGGCACGGTGGCACACACCTGTAATCCCAGCACTCAGGGAGGCAGAGGCAGGTAGAGCTCTGTTAATTCAAGGTCAGCCTGGTCTACAAAGTGAGCCCCGGACAGCCGAGGTGACACAGAGAAATCCTGTCTTAAAAAAAACAAAAACAAAAACAAAACAAAACAACAACAACAAAAAACAAAACAAAACACAAAAAGCCCACAAAACCAGAATAAATGAATAATAAAAATTTAAAAAGGCAAACCTATTAGAATTACAACTGACTTAACAATGCTACAACTGACTTAACAATGTAGCTAAAAGCTACAACACCACCAGCAAAACCAAAGGAAGTGAAACACACACACACACACACACACACACACACACACACACACACACACACAATCACCATCACCACCACTAACAACAAAATAACAGGAACCAAAAATTATTGGTCATTGATATCTCTCAATATTAATAAATTCAATTCCCCAATAAAAGACTAATAGAACAGATTTAAAAGTAAGTCTGTTGCATCCAAGAAGCACACCTCAACATCAAGGACAGGCATCACCTCAGGGTAAAGATTTGGAAAAAGATAAGCCAAGTAAATGAACATAAGAAGCAAGCTGGTGTAGCTATTTTAATATTTAACAAAATAGATTTCAAGCCAAAACTATTCAAAAGAGATAGGGAAAGACACTTCATAGTCATCAAAGGAAAACTCCACCATGATGACATTACAATTCTTAGCATCTGTGCTCCAGCCAAACAAAGGGGCACCCAAGTTTGTAAAAGAAACAAGATAGCTTAAATCACATATTGACTCTTATACACTGAGAGCGGGAGACTTCAATATCCCACTATAACCAATGGACAGGTCATCCAGACAAAAACTAAATATAGAAATACTGGAGCTAACAGATGCTATAAAACAAATAGATCTAGCAGATACCTACAGAACATTTTACCCAAGCACAAAATAATATACCTTCTTCTCAGCATCTTAATGAACTTTCTCTAAAATTGGCCACATACTCACACACAAAGCAGTTTCAACAGATACAAAAAGTTGAAATAGCTCTATGCATCCCATCAGACCACCACAGGTTAAAACTGGATTTTAAAAACAAGAAAAAAATTTTACAAATTCATGGAAAATGAGCAACACTCTACTGAATGAAAAATGGGACAAGACAAATATAAGAAAGAAATTAGACTTTCTAGAATTTAATGAAAATGAATAGACAGCATACCCGGACTTATGGGGCACAATGAAATCAGTGCTAAGAGGAATGCTCATAGCATCAAATACTTACATTTAACACACACACACACACACACACACACACACACACACACACACACACACACACACACACGCACACGGAAACCTCATCTTGAAAACAAACCAACAAACAAAAAATTGGAAAGATCTCATACTAGCAACTTAACAGCATACCCAAAAGCTCTAAAATAAAAAGAAATAATCACACCTAAGAGGAGTAGATGGCAAGAAATAATCAAACTGAGGGCTGAAATCAAGAAAATAGAATCAAAGAGAACAATACAAAGATCAATGAAAAAAAAAAGAATTAGTTCTTTGGGGAAGTTAACAAGATAGACAAACCCTTATTCATCCTAACTAAAAGACACAGAGAGAATATTCAAATTCAAAAATCAGAAACAAAATGTGGGACACAGTAACAGACATGGAGGAACTTCAGAGAATCATAAAGACATGCTAAAGCCCTGCACTTGTACTCCACTAAATTGGAAAAATCTAAAAGAAATTGATAATTTTCTTTATACATACCACTTACCATTGTTAAATAAAGATCAGGTAAACAACTAAAATAGTCCTATAACCCCTAGTGAAATAGAAACAGCCATTAAAAGTTTCTCAACCAATACAGCCCATGGCCAGAATTCTACCAAAGTTTCAAAAAAGATTTAACACCAATACTCCTCAAATTATTCCAGAAAATTGGAACAGAAGTAACATCATCCAACTCATTTTATGAGATCATAATCACCCTGATAGTCAACCACATGAAGATTCAACAAAGAAGGAGAATTACAGACTAATTTCCCTCATGAACACAGATGCAAAAATGCTCAACAACATACTTGCAAGCTGAATCCAGAAACATATCAAATAGGTCATCCACCAATATCTCCCCAGAGGTGCAGGGATGGTTCAACATACAAAAATTATCAGAAAAAAACAAAAAAGAAAGAAAGCACAGTCATCTCATTAGATGCAGAAAAGGCTTTGGACAAAAATCCAATGCCATTTCATGATAAAAGTCCTGGAGAGATAAGGGATACAGAGTACATACCTAAACATAATTAAGATAATCTACAGCAAGCCTATAGCCAACATCAAATTAAATAGAGAATCTCAAAGAAATTGCACTAAAATCAGGAAAAAGGCAAGCTTTTCCACTCTATCTTAATCCAATATAGTACTTTAAGTTTTAGCTAGAACAAAAAGACAACTGAAGGAGATCAAGGGGATACAAATTGGAAAGGAAAAAAGTCAAAGTATCATTATTTGTATATGTTAGGGTAAAATATATAAGTTGGCCTAAAAATTTCACTAGGGAACTCCTGCAGCTGATGAACACTTTCAGGAAAGTGGCTAGATACAAGATTAATTTTTTAAAAAACAGTAACCTCCTATATACAAATGACGAACAGACTGAGAAAGAAATCAAGGAAATAACACCCTTCACAATAGGCACAGATAATATAAAATATCTTGAGGTAACTCTAACCAAGCAAATGAAAGACCTGTATGGTAAAAAAATAAAATAAAATAAAATAAAAAAAATAACCACTTTAAGTCTTTAAGAAGGAAAGGTGAAGAAGATATCAGAAGACAGGAAGTTCTCCCATGCACATGGATGGGTATAGAATCAACATAATAAAAATAGCCATTCTACCAAAAGCAATCTACAGACTCAATGCAGTCCACATTAAAATTCCGACACAATTCTCTGCAGACCTTGAAAGGACAATTCTCAACTTCATATGGGAAAACATCAGCAACAACAAAAGTCATGAACAATAGAAGAACTACTGGAGGCATCACCACTGCGGACTTCAAGTTGCATTACAGGGCCGTAGGAATAAACATGGCATTGGCATAAAAGAAGACACACTGATCAATAGAATCGAATAGATCCAGACATAAGTTCACACCTCTCTGGCCACCTGATTTTTGATAAAGACCCCAGAAATACACAATAGGGGGAAAAGCACCTTCAACAAATGGTACTGCTATAACTGGATGCCTGTATGTAGAAGAATGCAAATAAATCCATATTTATTACCCTGCACAAAACTCAAGTCTAAGTGAATCAAACACCTCAACATAAACCCAGATTCTCTGAATTTGACGGAGGAGAAAGTTCAAAATAGCTTTGAATGTACTGGCACAGAAAAACACCATTAGCACAGGCACTAATATCAACAGTTAATAAGTGGGATCAATAATACAAGTGACAGCACGTGCTGGTGAGGATGTGGAGCAAGGGGAACACTCTTCCATTGCTGGTGGGAGTGCAAACTTGTACAGCCACTATAGAAATCAGTATAGTGATTCCTCAGAAAATTGAGAGTCAACCTACCTCAAGATCCGGCTATACTGCTCTTCGGCATATACCCGAAAGACGCTCCATCCTTCCCCAAGGACACTTGCTCAGCCATGCAGCTTTATTCATAACAGCCAGGAGCTAGAAACAACTTAGATGTCTGTCAACAGAAGAATGGATAAAGAAAAAGCAGTGCGTGGAATAGTACTCAGCTGCTGAAAAAAATAAAATTGAATTTTGAAGGCAAATGGATGGAACTAGAAAAAAATCATCTGTCCACCCCTGTCTCTTTCCCTTATTTGGTTGCTGCTTGTAAAAGATTCTTTTTCTTTTTCTCAACTGAAACTGTGTTTGCTCGTTTCACTGCTACTGGGAAGGGTGATGTCACGTAACTGCCACTTAGCTAGTAGCCTCAAACTCTGTTTTCTCCAAAAGCTAAATGATGGTGTGGTCTTGCTTTGCTCTTTGGACTTGGAGAGCAATACGGAATGGGGTGCTGATTAAGGAAGAAAGGCTTGTTTTGTGTCAGTCTAATTTTCACAGCTTGAGAGCAAAGAATCAGTCAGAGAGACCTCTGTTCTCCATTGCTGGGTGGGACCAGAGTCTTGGGTCTCTACCAAGGCCCCGTGTCTTCTCTCCATGGACTGAGTGCCACAGGGTACCACAGTTTACCTTTAGTGAGAAAAGATGGCTGTTCTCACATGTCCCATTGGTGGAGCGTTTGCTATGCCAGCTGCTAGATAGCCCCTGGACATTTTCCACTCCCAGAGCTTTGGGATTCCCCACACCTGCAGAGGAACAGAACCGCAGCTTTTCTCGCAGAGGCCACATGCAGTGAGAGCTTTACGTGGGAGAACCAAAGCTGCCCATTTTGACCCACTGAAGGCCCATTCAGGTTCAAAGGTCTTCATGAGGTAAGGCAGACGTGTTGCTCTGCCCACTCCAGCTTCGCCATCCTCTTTCCAGGTATGGATTCCTGGGGCATCTCTTGTAAAGTTCGCTAGAGATGCCCATAGCCATCCTCCCTCCCAAGTCTTCTCCTCACTGATGGTGGGCACCGTGGCTTTCCTCATCCACCCTACTGCCTCACTAGGTAGCAGCATCTCATTTGGTGGGATCAGCTCAGCCTCCATCTCAGGGAGGAGTCTTTATCTGAGACAGTCAGTCAAAGTTGGAGCTATTAATTCTCTATATCCAGAAACTCAGACAATCCAGAGCCAGTAAACGCATCACAGTTGCCAGGGCGTGGGAACTGTGGAAACAGAGGCAGACTGGTCAGTGCGGGCTGCAAGAATGATTAGTATAGTAATGCATGCTGATCCATTCTTTCTCTTGCTGCCTCCATTTCTCCCTCTCTCCTTCCCTCCGTACTTGCTCCTTTCCTCTCTCCTCCTTCTCTTCCTGCCCCTCCCTCCTTTCTTCTCCAAGCCTTCCACAGTTTCTAATAGTCATCTTCCATCAGCGGTGGGAAATGACTTGAAGATGCTAGCACGGCCAAAGACAGAAAAGCTGAAGGAGATGTTGGGGTGAGCCAGGCTCAGATGGAAGTGCCGGCGTCTTGTCCTGTCAATGTGAGGGCAGATGATTCAGCAAGGCAATTTTGCCTCCTAAGAAACGACACTTCAGAAACAACAATGAAATGGGTCTGAGTACTCTCAAAGGGTAAATGACTAAGGGAAAATTCCAGCCTGCGTGTGAGCTGGTTTAAGAAGAAACTCTGCTAATATCCAGGACAATTCTTATGGCTGCATTGCTCAAAAGTTATTTGGGCCTACCCAGGAAGTGTACAATTTACATAGATTTAATATCGCCACCAATTTGGCTGCATACGTTTATGAACATTGGCTATGATTTTACTGCAAATTTGCGGTACTTTTTGTTAGAGAAGTAATGGAATTTTTTCCATTCTCCCTTTTACCCATTAGAGTGAATTGATGATCACACATTATGATAGTTTCTGTGCAGCTCAGTGACATTGGGGCCATGCTGTTCTTATTCCTGAACAGACCTTGGCTTAAGCTGAAATTTATTATTGAGTTTGTATTTAAAGGATATAGAACAAAGATAAAGGCCCGAGACTTCGGTCACCTTGCAAATATATCACACTGCATTACATTTTTACTATAAGCAATAGTGATAAAAACTGCAAGGCACTGGCATAGAAATAGGCTGGCTGATTAATGGAATCGAATTGAAGATGCAGAAGTGAACCCACACACCTGTAGACATTTGATTTTTGCCAAAGGAGTCAAAACCATACAACGGAAGAAGAAGGTAAATACTATAGTGTTGCTACTTTGCTGCTTTGTTTATTGTAAGGAAAAAAAGGTTCACACCGAGATGAGAAATGCTGGCCACCTTAGAACACTCAGCTGCAACATGGGGGTGATATTTTTGGAGATCTCTCTCAAAATTGTGCACTCAAATGAAAAACAGGCAAGAAGTAGCAGGAAGATGAAAACAAAACAAAGCTAAACCACTTGTTCTCGGTATATGTATGCTGTAAGGCTGTTTCAGTCACTGTTCTGTTGGTGAAGAGATGTCCCAACCAAGGGGAACTCTTCTAAAAGAAAGCATCTGGTTTGGGGCCTTCTTACAGCTTTAGAGTGCTTCTCTGTGGTCATCATGGCAGGAAGCAGACAATGTTGGCACTGGAGCAGTAGCTGAGAGCTTTCCAGGGAGCAGGTGGAGAGAGGAGAACTGGCCTGGTGTGGGATTGTGAAACCTTAAAGCCAGTCCCTGATAACGTACCTCCTACAACAAGGCCACACCTCCAAATCCTTCTCAAACAGTTCCATTAGCAGGGGACCACACATTCAAACATATGAGCCTATGGGGGTCATTCTCATTAAACTACCACAAACTGGTAAGTGTGGTTCCCACATTGACACTTGCCCCAGTCACTGTGCCCATACATGTGCCAGTCTGCAGATAACTTCTCCAAAGATGCTTGAAGTCCGTGTGGAGGGCAAGACTTCAACTTCTTTCTACATGATCTCTGAACATCTCAGCTGGTACTGAATATCATCCGCAAAGACTTAGAGCACATCAGTTGCCGTGTCCTGAGCATCCTCCTGGAAATATCTCATTTTTTCCAGAAGATAAAACACAAATAAAAATCCCCCCCAACCTTGAGCCCTCCTTGTTAGCCTCTCTGATGTGTGAATCTTAGCATAATTGTCCTTAATAGAACCATTCACGATGAGGGGAAAAAAGTCAATGAAATAATTCCTAATGATATTCTGCTATACTTGTAGACATGAGCCTAGTATAATCCTCATTAGAGAGGCTGCTTCCAGCAACTGATGAAAACAGATGCAAAAACCCACTGCCAAACATTATGCAGAGCTTTGGGGAGTCCTTCAGAAGAGAAGGCAGGCTTGTAAGAGCCAGAGGGTCAAGAATACCATAGGAAAACATATAGAATCAACAAACCTGGACTCACAGGGGTTCACAGAGACTGAACTCACAGTCAGGGAACCTGTGTGGGTCTAACCTAGGCCTTCTGTATACACGTTATAGTTGTGTGACTTGGTGGTTTGGGAGTACTCCTAGCAGTGGGAGCAGGTGCTGTTTCTGACATTTTTATCTACTTTGGGGACCCTTTTCCTCTTCCTGAATTGCCTTGTCCAGCTTTGATATAAAGGGAGGTGCCTAGTCTTACTGCAACTTGATGTGCAACGTTAGGTTGGTTATCCCTGGAAGGCCTGCCCTTTTGTGAGGGGAAACAGAAGAGTGGATAGGGAAGGGGGGAAGGGAGGAGGGACTGAGAGTGGGGGGAAGCTATGGTCAAGATGTAATGTGTGAGAGAATAAGTTAGTAAAAATAATTGTGAAAAATAAACAAAAATGCTAATTTTTCTACAAAATGTACATCTGCAGGGTCAAAGAGACATTCTAACAAGTCTGCGAATCACTGGGTGCATTTGTTTCATGGTTTGGTTGGATGATGTTGAGGATTAAAAAGGGGGCCTCAGGCTTCCAGGATGGGCTCTGCCATGCCTCACTCCCTACCCCCAGCTCCTAGTGCTGCTAAGGACATTCCTCTTCCTTTAGAGTCACCTTTGGGCCACTGGTTCTCTACCGGTATTGTTGATTTCCCTTTCCTCAGAGGACGTTGATCTGTATCTGGAGACACTGCACAGCCATGTGTACTGAGCTTGGGGAAGCCTACCAGATCTCCCGACTGAGACTGGATGCTGAGTCACTCAACACACACACCAGACCCCACCCCCCCCCCCACAACAGACGTTGTCTGCCTTCATTTTTTTTTTTCACTGATGCTCTTGAAGGGATTGTCTTTGACCTTGAACTTGAGTAGATATTGTTCTTTCTCAGTTTTAAAGACTGTGTGGCTGGACAGGAGAATTCGACATCCCAAACACCATCAAAATCATGGGGGAAGGTGGGACCTTGAGAGATTATTTTAAAACACATTGTCCATGCTAAGCAGCTATGGCAGATAAGATAGCCTTAAAACATCAAAAAGATGTTTCCATAAATACAATAATTGTTTATGGACCAGTAGTAGAGTAGGAACACATGACTGTAGCCTTCCCTCATAGGAATGGAGCTCTAAAGCAAACAAGGGCAGATGGGGTCCACTCTGGGGGAGTCAAAGCTTCCTGTGCCCAGCAGGGAGCTGGAGCCAATCAGCTCCCGAAGCTGCAGAGCAATGACTGATCGACCTTCCATGCTGCTATGGGCTCTCAGGATGGCTGCCAGTCAATGCAGCAGGAACTGTGTTGCTGATCCACAGCCCCCATATCTGTTGGTCTAGAGGGTTATCAGCGTGTAATCTTTGGTAGCTACATATACACCTTTGCCGAATATGGACCTATTAAAGTTTATGTTCATTCTAGACTCAAATTGACAGAGAGGACATTCCCTTGCTGTGTGCCGTCAGCTGCATTCTGAGAAAAGACACAGAGGATCTTGTAACAGCAGTGGTATAGGCTGACCTGATTAGAATGACATCATTGAAGTCAAAAGTTATAGGCTGATAACTGGCCATGTAGCCTCATGGAGTCCCCTGTGTCCTATGCTGATGAATCCTGGAGATCCTTTAAAGCTCCAGGAAATATAAAAAGCTGAGGACCAGGGAGATGAGTTAGAGCATGCCCACTGCTTAGTCACGGGCTCAGATTTGGCCATAGCCGGAGAAATTTGTGGGAAAGATTAAGCTTTGTCACAGGTGGAAGCAGTCTTGGTGGGCTTTACCCTTGGGGCACCCCATGAATACCTTGTGACAGACTGAGTGGAACGGATACCAGAAGGTTCACTCTTTTGTCCCTTTAACCTTTTTTCCTTCTTGTGTAAGCTAGTTGGGTTGTATAATAAAGTTTAATTGTTAAGAAACAGAGCCAACAGAACTTCTTGATAAAGCCAGCGGCAGCAGACTAAGTAGCACCACAGAGCAGAGAAAACATTTTTCTTTTGTAAAGACTAATATTTAAAGACATAAAGAGGAAAGCAAGCATATTTTCTTAGCAGAGCAGAGTAAGAAACTTAAAAAAAAAAAAGGCAGGTGCTGTGGTGCATGCCTGTAATTCCAGAATGTGAGTTCGAGGCCAGCCTGGTCTACAAAGTGAGCCCAGGACAGCCAAGGCTACACAAAGAAACCCTGTCTCAAAAGGAAGAAGAAGAAAAAGAAGAAGGAGGAGGAGGAGGAGGAGGAGGAGGAGGAGAAGAGAAGAAGAAGAAGAAGAAGAAGAAGAAGAAGAAGAAGAAGAAGAAGAAGAAGAAGAAGCTTTTTTTTAAACCCCCAACTCTTTCAGAACTGGCCACGCCTACATCCACTGAAAGGAAACTCAGAGCTTAGCTTTCACTTTGGCCAAGATGGTAATGTCAGAATATTTACATGTTTTATTTGCTTGTTTTGTTTTATGTGCATGAATATTTTGCCTGTAGGTGTATGCTTGGTGCCCACCAAGGGCAGAAAAAAGGGCACCTGATCCCTTGGATCCAGAATTACAGATGATTGGGAGGACCCAGGTACAACAGCAGCCAGTGCTCTTAACTAGATATGTGTCAGAATTTTATTCCAATATAATTACTGTGGACATTCTGAATCCAACAGGCTGCCTCATGATATCCTTCAGTTTTGAATCGTAGCACCAGCAGAGAAGTTTGATAAACATGGCAGAAACACCTGACTCTCTTGCTGAGGTGCATGCTGGAAGCTGCAAGCTGCAGGTGCAGAGCTGTGGCGACTGCTGCTTGACATGAGGACTGAGTCCAAGCTGTTAGGAATCCCATCTTGGAAGTCAGAAGCCAGATCATCATTGCCAAATTGTAATTTACTAGGTTAGCTGCATCTGCATCTACACAGCGCTATTTATGTGCCTTAAAATAATAAGCTATAGCAACCCGGTCATGAGGAACTTTTAGTAGGCCTGCTTTGGAGAAAGGAAGTTTGCTACTTAGAGCAAATAGCATGCTTAGCTCAGATAGTTAAGAAATGGCAATGGCAGGGCAGGTGCTCCTCACAGTGGGTTGTGTCTCAACAAAGCTGTCACAGGTTGAGAATGCTGTAAGCTAAAAATGCCCCTAAAGACTTAGCATAAGGAACACCAGGGCCTCCCAGCCAGAGCGCTGTTGTAATGGTTAATATTGGTTGTTAGTTAGAATGGATCTAGAATGATCCAGGAGAAACCATCCAGGCACAGCTAAGATGAAGTCTGCAGAATTTCAGGCATCCATAGGAGGCGTCATCTTCACTAGACTAGCCCATGTGGGAAGATGCACCCTAAAGGAGAGCAGTGCCATTCTTGGGGTCAGGTCTTGGACTGCACACACGAGGAGGAGTTGAGCTGAGTTCCAACATTAGACTCTGCTTAGTGACTGCAGAGTCAACCACCTGTGGCTTTCATACTCTGATGGACAGCAACCCAGAACCACAGGCCAAGATAAAACCTTTCCTCTGTAGGTCGCTTTTGTCAGGGAATTTTATCACACCAACAGGAAAAGCGACCGAGACACCTTCTCCTGGTATAGGTTTCAAACTCACGACTCTCTCGCCTCAGTCTCCGAAGTGCTGAGATACAGCATGCACTCCCAGGCCTGACTCACGGTCGTCACTAACAGTGAATACCCTGTCCCTCTGAAGTAGCTACAGCAGACGGCAAAATGACGATTGTTAGTATTCCCTGCAGCAGATTCCCCGTTGGAATGCCTGCTTACCCCACTTAGCTTTGTGAAATACTTTTCAACGTTTGTTTCGTTTGAAAACTGGAATGACGGTCTTTGTTTTCACTGGTTAACCAAGATGACTGAGAATCCAGCAAGCCTTCCCTTAAAGTAATAATTGTGATAGCTACAAATCGAAATCAGTCCAAACTAAAAATTCAATGCCAAAAATCATAGAATTATACAAAGGGAGGTGTATGTGGGTGTTTTTTTCTATGTGTTTGTTTATTTTTGTTTTGAAGAAACTTAGATAATTAATTATATATAGATTGATATATATCATATATAGCAATACATAGCAATATATTTATTTATAATCAATAAATAATGACAACAATATATAAAAATGTACATATGCAGATAATATAATTTATAATTTATATGAGATAAATTAATGATAAATACATTTCCTGGCACATTAACCACACAGCAGTTGTATACTAGCCCACAACTGTTTTCATTGAGTCCTTTGGTTCCAGAAAGTATAGTATGATGCTATGGAGTCCTTGGCTTCTAGCCAGAGAATAAAATTACTTGCGACCTTCTAGACTCCGCGGAGCTCTGAGCATTCATGTTGTGTATAAAACCATCAGCTGAACTGTTTCAAGTCCCTCTGGATTGAGCAACTGCCTGTCTCTCTGGGGATGAGTGAGAGACAGATGTCTCCTGGAAATTGCCTCATGTATTAGTTGAGTGACGCGTGCATCATGCTGTAGACATAGCTCCAGGAGGCCAACCACACTGACAAGTTCGTAAGGCCGCACACAGTCCTGAGGAAGTCAGCAGTGCCGACACACGTGTAATGCACTAGTTTGACTCATACTTTTGGACTTTACAAAGGGGTAGACTCAGTGGAGCGTCTGGTGAGTTATAGGACATGTTCCACAGGTTATAATAAAGTGAGCACTGTACACATTCAGGCTACCAGAGAGTCCAAGTGTGGTAGTTAATGTTGATTCTTAACTTGCCAGGACCTAGAATCACCTAGAAGACCACCTCTGGGCATGCCTGTTAGGGAGATTTTAGATTAGTATAACTGAGTCAAGCCGACCCACCCTGAACACAGGCAGCACCCACCATTCTATAGGCCAGGGTCCCAGACTACACCAACAGGAGGAAGTGAGTTGAGTACAAGCCTTCTTCTCTTTCTGCCAACCATGGAGTCAGAGTGATTAAACCCTTCAGCTGCTCTCATCAGGTGCCTTTCTGCAGTGACACAAAAAAGTAAGTGGTATATTGAGCATGCTCAAGGCAGGCCATGCTCTCTATGGTGGTGACTGAGTATTCAACTTAAGTTACAGCCTCATGCCCCGGCATGTCTGCAGGATTGTTTTACACGGCAGATGCCTCAGCGCACCGATGTGGCCACGGCACTGTCCTCCTCACCCAGTGGAACTTCTCAAGCATGCTCAGGCAAGGTCTCCCTTTACTTCCCTTGAAACTGAGTGAAGGGGATGACGTATGAATCAGCTTCCGAAGCGTTCCCTGGGAGACCCAATACGCGTTTATTTCAGGATATTAAAAAATAAACCACTAGTGGGTGGTCAAAATAGCTTAACTGGGTGAGTATGAGACTGAAGAGAAATAAATAATGAGACTGGCAAGATGGCTTAGTGGGGACGGGCACATGCCACCAATCCTGGTGATCTTGGCTCTCAATCCCCAGGACTCAGATGGTAGAAGGAAAAAAACCAATTTCCCAGCACCTTGACACATAATGCACACAGACGTGCGCTCACATACACCGAATAAAATTGTAACAGCAAAGCTCATCAGACAAAAATTCCTCCTGTATTTATAGAGTAGACATTGAGTTCATAACTCTGCAGTGAGTGTCTACCCTCACTAGTGTTCCCTTCGGCAGGCAGTGGGGGAGGCAGCTCTGAGGAGGACAGGGCATGCGCATTAGCTCGAGGTCAGATAACTACTTCCTTGGTTTCCCAGTGTAGACGTCACTGCTGGGTAACAGATGCAGTTGCGGAAGAAACGCATGCTTTAAAACTAGTGAAGGATGGAGAAATTGGGGACCACACAAATAGAAAAAGAGTAGAGAGCGCTGGGGTTATAAATATCTTGTGACAGGCAGCTTGCCGAAAACATTAGCAACCATCCCCACCCACCTTTAAGAAAAGTGTTAATACAATGTGTTATAAATACATCTAAGTCAGAAAAGCTGGGATGCTCACAATGGGAAGAGTCTTGCCCAAAGAATCTCCCCCCAGGATGTGCATGAGAGAACACACACACACAAAGAGAGAGAGAGAGAGAGAGAGAGAGAGAGAGAGAGAGAGAGAGAGAGAGAGAGAGAGAGAGGAGAGAGAATGAGAATATAAGCTTACTTTTAATTTCAGAGACTATCTGGGACCACAGCCCTTACAGCATGCCATCTGAAGTATGCAGTGTGTAATTGTTTGTCTGTTAGCTCTGCAATAAAACGCGTGCTCTCTCTTCATTGAGCGGAATTCCTCTTGGTGATGCTTGAAGGCCTGGTGCGTTCAGATGGGAGAGATGGAGGCCTTTTAGGGATTTACAATGTGTGGTGAAACCCATGGAACTCCAATGGTGATTGGTTGCGCAGTCTAGAGTTGTACGGGCTGGAGAAGGGACAGCAGCTGTTCTAGAGCTCCCTGCTATAGTCCTAGCAAGAGAGGCCACACAGCTGGCGACAATAGCAGTAGTCAGTGAGCTAGGTAAAGATGAGCAGAGAGGCAGCTTGGAGAGAGATACTAGGTGTAACCATTTCTGTGACCTGTCATGGGTGTATCTGGGCCACACTGACTGTGTCCCCTGAAATCTGTGCGCCTTGCCTGCAGCACCTTGGCATGTGACCTTGCTTGGAGATAGGGCCCTTAAGGAAGTGAAAATGAAGTGATTTGGTGAGTCCTAGCCTAATATATCCAGTGTCCTTATGAGGAGGTTCTGGAAAACAGGCATGTGTAGAGGAAAATCATTTAATGATGGCTGACCAGGAGTCATGGTTGGCTTCAGAAACAAAACACATTTAACAAAAACAAAGCTGCCAACACAGCTAAAATTCAGACTTCTAGCCTGCGGTGATGTAAGATAAACCTTTTATGTTCTGTTAAGTGTGTTAGCCTGGTGTGCTTTGCTATAGCTCCAGCAAGTGAATCTATTGCCCACTGCAAGAACCACAGGCACAATCAAAGAGAAGTGATTTCATTCTTAAGTGAAGAATTGAGACTGGTAGGTTGGAACCTAGTGTGAGCCAGAGTTTGTTCTCAGAGTACCAAGAACTGCCCATCAGCAACAACTGCAGAGGGTAAAGTTACTTTCTTAGGGTTTATTTATCCCCTGGTATTTTTTGTAAATTCAAAGGATATTTTCTCCTCTTAAAAGCATCAAATTTTGTCTTTAAAATCCTAAGGTGAAAAATACCTTGAATTCTGAATTTTTTTCCTTTCATTTTCAGTCAGTACAAAGAAATCATTTTGATTATTCAAAGACAACTACATATGCACTCAAATTTTTAAAAGGCAGATTGAAGGAAAGGTCATTATGCTTTTATAGAAAACCTCTCAGGGCCCTGTCAAACACAAATACACTTCGTGCATAATAACTTATATCCAGAGAATACTCACTCTGAAACTGTTTGCTCAGTGCCTACTATCATTTTTAAAGGTACAAAGCCACAAAGCATTCTTCATGAACGAGGCTGGCAGATGGCTCAGTGTTTCAGAGCACTTGTTGCTCTTGTAGAAGACCTGAGCTCACTTCCCAGAACCCATGTTGGGGTCACAAATGACTCCAGTTCTGGAATCTTTTTTCTCCCCCTGGCCACTTTTGCCACTGCACTCATGCACACACACATACACACACACACATACACAGGCACACTGGGTGCGGAGTTCAATAAAAAACCATAGATTTATGTACCAATGCATTGAAAACAAATTCTCAAAATCTCTTACCCTTTGTGAAGACCAAGTTGCCTTAATTAGCACACTTTCAACACACATACATAGAGACGTACACAAAGTGACACACAGATATACAGACACACTCACACACAGATGCACAAACACACACAGACACACAGATACACACACACACAGACATACACACACAGACACACAGATATATAGACACACCCACACACAGACACACAGATACACACACATACACACACACACACACACACACACACACACACAAACACAAGGCTTTTGGTTCTTTAAATCATTCTTACTCCAGGGGTTGATGGAATAATTTATCAGTTGCTTCGAGGAATAAGAACACTGGCAAACAGAGTATGGGAGATGCTGTATGAACAGGCATGGCCCTGTCGGTGAGCTGGCCTGAGTCACAAGCTCCTCAGCAAGGTCCTTTCTAGGCTGTCTCCACCCACTTAACTGAGAGTTCTTATGTCCCATCAGAGAAATGAAAGAAGTATGATTGTTTTTTTCTCACTGGCTCTGAGCTGGCACACAGCTCTGTATGTTGAAGTTGGTTGAAGGAGGTCTGGCATCTCTCATCACCCCTAACAGCTGAGTTTAGCATCGTGGTCCATGATGAAAACACAGTCTTGGTGCAGCAGGGAGGTTTGGCCAGGGTAGACCTGAACACTGGAAGGTGGCTGGGAAGAGCTTTGTTCTTCCCCGTGGAGAGCTGGCTCAGCAGTGCCTCTAGGTTAAGCTGATTCTCACGTGAACATGTACATTTACAATGACATGAAAATGTTATCTATTAGAAATCACGGATTTACTTGAAGACCTGAATGGATGCTACATCAGAGTTGAGGAAGGACAGAAAGACAGAAATGACTAGGCACACATGGGATAAGAGGCCATCACCCCATGGTCAGCACGTGCCAGTTACTCTTTTGTCCATGTCATAAAACACTCTGACAGAAAGCTACCCAGAGAAGGCCTTAGTTTGCTTACAGTTCCACAGGGACATGGTCCTCATGGAGAGAAGGAATAGCTGCAGTGACATGAGACTGACCTGGAAGCAGAGAAATCAGTTTCCTTCACACACAGGAAGCCGAGAAGGAGAGAGAGACAGCAGGAAGGAGGCCAGGCCATAAACCCTCAAGACTCATCCCCCGAGCATCCTCCAGCAAAGCCTCCCCCCCCCCACAAAGATTCTGTTGACCTTCCCAAACAGCACCACAGGCTTGGGACCAAATGCTCAAACACATGTGTAGAAGTAACTGTTATGTATCAGATGTAATTTTCACAGAGGCTTACAGCTGAATAAGCTCACCCTTTCTAGTTCTTTCTGAACTCTGGCTGGCTGGTTCAACTCAGCTGTTCTGACTCAAACTCCTCTCCAAGCTGACTGATTCAATCTGGCTTCTGTCACTTCTCACTGAATTACTCTGCCTGGCCTCAAACTAACTCTAGCAATCTGTTCTAACCTTCTGGCTCCTTCTCTCTCGATCTCTGGCTCATTCTGTCTTCACCTGTGTTTAGCTTGTTCTCTCTACAACCTCTCTCTGTACAACTGTCCTGATAAAAATGCCTCCTCTCTCTCTCCCTCTGCATTGTTCTTAAATTGCCTCTTTCCTCTGCTCTTCTCATGAGAGTTAGGTTTAGTCTGTGAAATCTTTCTCTGATTTGCCATTTTGTCCATTCAATTCGACCTCCTTGTTTAGGATTAAAGGTGGGTACTAAGGGCATGTCTGTATTCCAGCCAGAGGGATTAAAGGTATGTGTTGTGATTGCTTTCCAGCCAGAGCAGACCTAGGTCTCTGGATGTGATCAGAGCAGCCATGTTGCTAGGCCAAAATTTCTCTCCCACTTGAGACTAAATGGGAAACTTCTCATTTAAACAACAGTGGTTAAGATTTCTTCTCAGTTGAGAAGCAAGAATTTTAGCACAATTACAACATTTGCTTTCAAGATTGGCAACATGGAGTTAACATACCTTTTCTATACTGGTAGTTTATGTTAAAGGTACAACAAACCAGGCTCAGGGCTTGAGTGAACCTGACTATGGGTAGGGCCTCACTCCTCTGACAGATGCTTTCTGTATCATCACACACACACACACACACACACACACACACACACACACACAAAACTATTAGCTTTATTTACAATAAATAAAATAAAATGTATATCCTAACTCCTGGAGGCCCTACCCCATCAATCAAAATCTTGACAGGGGCCCCCAGGAACCACCCACAGATTTCATTTAAGTTCTTTAATCATCTTTTGAAGATGGTAACTTTAAAATTACTAAAATCCTGCATATGCTAACTGTAAATAAGACAGCAAAGTGGGACCCATCTTCCAGAAGCCCACACCAATGCTCTCAGGTGTCTCTACTTCTTCCTGAGTGCTTCTGTTTCTCTTAGTCCCTGTGCTTGAACACCATGTTTAAAATGTCTTTTAATGAAGTTCTTCTATGCTTCACAGGGTCTCCTCATGGAATTCTTTTCAGCCTGGAGCCCAAGGATCTCAGGTATCCTTTCAAGTTCACTTGTCCTTAATAAACTTGTGTCCACTCTGCTTTTTCCCCTCCTCTTGTAGGGAACAAAACAAGGAAGACAATGAACTCTGACTCCACCAGCTAGAGGTGGCTATGGTAACAGTCCCAGCACCCTAAGCTCTTCAAGGTGTGGTCCAGGCCCATGGCTGGCTCTCCTATCCTTCAGGGTGGTCTGGCAGATTGTCAGAACTGTGTGAAATCTCTTTTAGGGTGACAAGCTTCTCCTCTGATTGGCACCAGGCCAGTCTTTTCTTTCTCCCAGTGTGGGATTCCTGGGGAAATTAAAATTTCTTGGAGTCCTCTGTTTCGATCATTTGATAGCCAAAGGGAAGGACACGCTGTCTCTTTAGAATGTCTCCATTCCTTCCAGGGTGCCACAGAGTCATAGCCAGTTAGAGCCATGGGAAACACCATCTCCCCTTTGCTTTTAGTGTTGGTAGCCTGTGTCTTCTAAGAAAAGTAGGCTAACTACTAAAGTAATTCTTACATTCCCTTGTACAGCCTCTAAGGTAACCATTGAAGTCCTTTTTAGTTCATGAAAATAGAACTTCCATGTTCTTTCAAGGCTTCTCTATTAGAGATGATGCCAAAAGTCGATGCACATCCCTCAAAGACCCTTATACTAGCTGCAGCATCACTCCTATGCACCTTTATAGAGAGCTAACAAGCCCTTTAAAGAGAAAAGCACGTTCTGAAGGCTCTAGAAGGCCAGGGGGACACTGGAGAATTTGGAGTCTGGCTTTGCTGTCTATAAGTTCTCATCTTTAGCCATTGGCAAGTCTTTAACAATGCTCTTATTTATGTATGATGATGTGCAACACTAACACTATAATTTACATATGATAATGTGCAACACTAACACTATAATTTACATATGATAATGCGCGACACTAACACTATAATTTACGTGTCATGGTGTGCAACACTAACAACTGTAAACAACAGGTGCCTGTTCTTCTCTTACAGTTACTTTTATCAACATGAACTTATCAGACCGAGGCTCACATTGGAGAAAAAAATACGCCCAAGGAGACAGTGCTACAGCAGTGGCAAGCTTTGATGGCAGCATACCTGAAGTCAAGGCTGTTCTCTAGTTAATGCCTTTGACTCTAAAGAGGTAAATAACTGAAAACAAGTTTCTCTCACCCATGGTGTCTCTGACACTTGGCTTATACTTTGGAGTACTTGGCAGAAGTCGCCTTTACCTGCTAAGCCTTCTCACCAGCCCTAAAGGTATTTTAAAGGTGGCCCTGGAACTCTGTCAGCATCATTGTCCAGTTGTTCTGTTTTGACATCATAGATTCTCCATCCATATTTTGAAGTTTCTTCTCTCTCTCTCATATATATATATATATAATGTGCTACGAGAACTAATTTGAAAAGTAGTTTTTGAATTTTCCTGGTCTGTGTGGAGATCAGGGGATGTCCCTGCAGGAAAGCAAATCATAGGCAGCTGTTAAGGCCAGTGAGGTCTGGTACTGAGAGCACAGCTCATGGACACATCAGTATTGATGGTAACATTGTAAACAGACTGAAACAGACAGTTGCTTCTCCTCTATTTAAACTCTTCTTAACCTTAGAGGGGCTTTTGGAGACCTTTGGAAATGACGGTGTAAAGTGCCAGGATTGGCTCATAGTTTCCTCTGCTTCGTTTTACAGCAGCTCCTGGTTTTATTTACCACCTGGCTTAATGCAGCAGTGAGATGGAGGGTACCAGGTGAATTCATGTTGGTATCCTTGGCGACTATGTTCAACGAAGCTTAGGCCAGAGGTAAAGATCCAGTTTTGTCGACCCATTTCTAGGCAACAGCTGATGAACTGGATGCTGGGTCTTTGTTTGAAAACATGTGTGTTGTGGTCAAGGTGCCTCCAGAGGTGAGAAAAGACTGGCCCTGTGATTCTTGCCTCTCACTCATTACCCCTCCAGTCCTCACCCTGGGAAGAAGATGCGATGACCCCTGGTCCTTATTTTGAAGATGAGAGAAAGTCAGTACATCCTAAGTAAGGAACCAGAGCTAGGAAGTTCCTAAGTTTTGGTACATGCTGAGTGAGTGCTCTTCGCTGGGCCTGAGGTGAGCGAGCTGGAATCTTTTTGATGGCCAAATGCTTCTGAACCCTTAACTGGTCAACTAACCAAAGTCTGCTCAATGCATATACTGGGAGCACAGAGGCAGTGTTCTGGGAAAGGTGGGCATTCAACTGTTTTCTCAACTCAAGTCTGGACATCTCAGAATCATCTGGAAGCTGTATTTCCTGCCTCATTTTCTATAGTCTATAGGCATGTGAGTTATGACTGAGATGTAAAGAGAAGCTGAATTGGCTTGTGCATTGAATTTAATTATTTTCTTTGATGATGAAATAGCATTTTTGTGGAGAAACAAGATATTTTCAAAGGTTACCCGTCTTTTCCCACCAAGACTGTGAATATGAACATCAAAATATACAGACATACTGGTCCAGGTGCCAGTCTCTGGCTGCATTTAGCAGCCTTGCCCACAATCCAACCATGAGGCCTTGCTGAGCTTTGGGCGGCTAAACAAACCTTCCCTCTTCGATGTCAAAAAGCTACTCTCTGTTCCGAAGGAGGATGTGCTGTTGGCAGGGAATTAGTTGCAAGAACTCCAAGCATCTGTCGCTAACGTCCCAGGTTCAGCCTTCTGCCAAAGGTCAGGGGCTAATCAGTCCGCTGCTTGGTTACACAGCAGAATAACAAACAGTTTCAAGGCCGGCGCTGTGTAGGAACACACTGGGGCCCTCACACTGCCCCGCAGCATTTGAAGGTGGAATGGAGAGGGGGGTTCTTGTTTGCCAAGCCGGTGTTAAGAGTATGCAGGTGGACCGTCCAAGGCTCAAGCCTGTGTTTGCTTGCCTTGAACACTTGTTATCAACACAGCTGCCTGAGATGGTCTGAGCAATGTTTACAGCATCATCGGAGTCGCTGCAAGGAGCCCTGTTCCCTGCACAAGAACACGTTATCACTCAGCTGAGAGTCATGGTGTGGGCCCAGGAGCTGGCATCTGGTCTCCCATTTCGTGCTCACCTATCTGAAGTGCCATACGTAAAACAGATGAGACATTCTTAAGATGAAATGAGGTGATTCATTCATCTATCTTTGCTGCCTAGAGCCCTGGCTACTCCAAATTTAGCGATCTCAAGTTCTGTGGTATTCACTGCTCTGACTAGGAGAGTGAATTCTCTCGAAAACTGGTGTGTAGGCTAAAGCTTTCTGTTTGCTCTGCAGACACAAGACACTGTCATTGGCCAGCGACGGCTGAGGTGGGTGGAATTGACAGCAAGCTCTGGTGATGACAGGTAAATGAGCTTGATTGGGAAGAAGCCATTTGTGATTTAATTTCCACAAGGAATTTGACGGCTCTCACTCTGGATCTTACACGGAAACACCCTCACCCGCCTCCACAGAAGAGTATAACTTTGTGATCCTCAGCTTGTGTTGGACCTTGTTCATACATGCAGCCCATTATTCCCAGTCACATGACTGCTGACTCAGTCCTGTGAGAGAAAAGGCATGTCTCTGTTTGGGCTTTGCCTTTCTTCTTATAGACACAGGAATTAGCACTGAAGCATTTAAGGACAAACCCCAAATCATCAATTTGTTATAATCATTAAATTAGGTGGTAATAGCATGTGTGTGTGTGTGTGTGTGTGTGTTCCTATGATTTCTATGAAAACAAAGTATTGGACATTGATCATAAAAGGATACAGCAGAGCTAAGCCAACACTGAGGTTCATGTCATAGAACTTGAGGCTCTCCAACTAGTCACCATTTACTGCAGAGTAAAGTTAAAGAGTCTGTATGACGGTTTGTCCCTATTCTGAGTCTATGGATGAAATGCGTGAACAGATTTTCAACATAGTGAGCAAGAAAGAAGAGTCCAGTCCTTGGATCTTTCAGGAGCTAAGCCTGAGAAACCAGGATTGCACAGACTCCTAGGCCACATGTTTGTGCGACGGTGTCAGCCAGCCTTGCTTCCTGGCCTGGGTGATGGAGCTTCTCTGCTTCAGAGTGGGCTGGGTACCACTTCCTGCTGAAACACACGCCATCCTTGTGACGCCATTCTGGGTTGGTGGGAGTTTTCCCCTGCGCTAAACATTAGCTTGTGTCGAGTGAGTCCCGTGTGTGTTCTCTGTGTCTATTTGGAACCACAGCAGCTGAGTGCCACGGCTCTCAGAAGCCCCCGCCCTTCCCCTCCCCGCCTTCCCCTACCCCGCCCGCGCCTCATTCCAAATCTGTTTCTCCACCTGTCGGCAGGCTCAGGACATTCCTTTCACAGAAGATAAAGCTTTGGATTTATTATTAGACTTCTGACTGGGGGATACTCGCTGCCAGAGTGTGGAACACACAGCAGCCTTGGCTATGGTGGGGTGTCACGTTCCTCTCTGCTCTGGCTGACACCCAGGCACTCAGAGAATCCTTCCACTGTGTGCTGGCCTGCCACCTCTTTTCTACGTGTAACCAGATGGCACTATGTTAGGGAGAAGTTTCACTAAGATGACAACATTCTAAAGTTATCCTTCTAAGTGCCGCGTGAGCATCCTGGGACCCCAGAGCATTGGGCCCAGTGTGATAAAGTTGCAATTGGAAAAGGCCTCCAGGAGTCACTCACAACAAAGTTGGAGGCAGTGCAACTGACACAAGCCTTCTGTCCCCAGGACCTGCTTCCTCTGGTTTGTGGGGGTCGAGGTCCCTTTTTATTCCAAACTTCTGCTGAGTTACCAGAAGATTGTAAAAGTTTCACTCCAGCTTTAAAAATGCTTACAGAGAAAAGGAAAGATGAAAAGGGAATGCATTCCAGAGCTTGTGGAAGGATGGACGCCTGTGGCCACTTGGCATGGGTGCTCCTTTGCATGGCTCTCTGCTTCCCTGCTGGTGGTGCTCGGCTTCTGAGCGTGAGTGAACATGCCTTTTAAACTGTGCTAGCTTGACGCTGACCCTGTCCACACCCTGATATTCAGACTAGACTCCCACTTTCAAGGTATCTCGTGTTGTAAATGCAAACACCGCACGATCTAAAAAAGATGCCAGAACAGAAGCGTTTGGGATCCCCAGCACTTACAGTAAGAGATTCTCAGTGTATGCCAGGCAGTGCTCTCTTGGGCTCCCTGTCTCTGTCTGTCTCTGTGTTTCTCTCTCTGTCTCTCTCCCATTCCCTCTCCCGCTCCTCCCTCTCTCTTCCTTTCTCTCATGTGTGCTTGTGTGGACAAGTGTGCTTCAGCAGAGTGAGGTCAGAGGGCATCTCTGAGGTCAGTTCTTCCACCTCTATGTATTTCCAGGGATAGAGTTCAGGCCATCAAGACCTTTTACCCACTGAGCCTCCCCCTGCCCAGGTTAACTCACTTTCAACAGAAGCAGTTTAAAGAAACAGTGTCCCCTGGCAAGCGTCCATCGCTCCATCCTTCATACTTTGAGATCTCCAGTTTCCAGCCACAGAGATGAAGAGTAGGACCTGTCAGCACAGCTTGACTGAGACGTACAACATAATACAGTATCCCCCCTCCAAATAAGAGGAAATCTCCCCTCCCCGAGCTGCTGCTTTACACTATACAGATTTCCCTGGCCTTGTCCTATTAGATGGACTACAAGACAGCATTGGTTCTCACCAAGCTGTTCTCACTGGACTGCTCCGCTGGACAAGGATACCTGTTAGGAAAATTCCGGAGTCTCTAGGATGACAAGTTGCTATAAACCCCAGGACATGCAGCAGGAGGAGCTGATTCATGGCTGCCCGCCATAGTTGCTGTTTGTAGGAACAGCCTTCTTGGAGGGGCTGTCATTTTTTCCCCTCTCTGGGAATGAAGACAATTTGTTGACTTGTACACATTCTTTGTTTTGGGAAGATTGCAGGGCTGTTTTTCCTGAGTTCACAAAGAGAAAGGAAGGAAAGGGAAGGGGAGAGGAGGGAAGGGGAAAGGAGGGAAGGGGATAAGAGGGAAACGGATGAGAGGGAAGGGGAGGGGAGGGAAGGGGAGAGGAGGGAAGAGGAGGGAGGGAAGGGGAGAGAGGGAAGGGGAGAGGAAGGAAGGGGAGAGGAAGAAAGGCGAGGGAGGGAAGGGAAAGGAGGGAAGAGGAGGGAGGGAAGGCAACTCGGAGTTGGGGAGAAAACTTAAGATATATTTTTTGTTTGAAATGAAGTTTTTATGGGGTATATGGGATTCAATTCAGTATCTAAATTGGCCAAAAAAAAAAAAAAAAAAAAATCACAGGGAGTGTTTATTTTCTTTCTTTCTCTGATGGATAACTGCTGGACCCTCCCATCATAAATTCACTGTGATGATTATCCAGTTAGTTTTCCAATCAAACCCTCAACCCTAAAGGCTGAGCTATCTCCCCTCTGTAGTCAGATAAGCCAAACTATTTATGGGGTTTGTATGTTGTGGTATTTATGATTTCATCAGCTTTTGAAGAGGAACTCTTCTGTGATGTCTGTAATGGGCTGCAGAGACCAGGCCATCCCAAGGATGAGGTCTCAAGAGGAACGTGGACGGGGGAGCACTTTGAAGAAAGTGTGGGCTCCTGCTGTTCTCCTCCAGCCTTTGCTGGAGACATTTTGCTTTCAGCAGAGGGGCCAAGCCACTGGATTCCATATCAATGTCTGCGATGGAGGTACTCATTGACAGAGAACCTTCAAGAACTGCACTGTGATCTTGAGGTTAAGTTGGGCTCCTGGGGACCATGGCTGCCGCTGGTGGTGTCACCATGTACCTGACAAGTGCAGTGTGTTGCCCTTTGTACCCTGAGCATTCTTGACACGAGTAAAGCCTACAGTGTACCCTCATTCTTGCTTTGAGGTTTAAGAGCTCAAGATGTCCACATGTAGGTGAGGAACTGAGTGTGCTGACTGCCCTCTATCTTAACTCCGGTGACATTGGAATCTCTGTAGAGATGTCTTCCTAGGGAGAGGCTCTCTAGCTCCCCAAAGGTCACACACATCTCACCCCCATTTCCTTGGCTGATCTGTTCACTTACTTGTGCTTTCTGTGCTGCCCTGTGAGGGCAGGTAAGAGCAGACATTCCTGCTTTCCACAGCACTGGCAGAGGAGGAAAGACCCACCCACGTGGAGAATTTCTAGACCACAGAAGAACTCCTCAGAGATACAAAGAACTTACTTAGGGAAAGAAATTCAAGAATGAGTGGATTTAATGTGACTTTAGAGAAGTGGAGACTTGCAGTGTGAGTGCCAGAAAATGAATTGTACCAAAATTAGAATCTTTCACTCCTGCAAGGAGATATTTCAAATTCAGCAATGTTCCATAAACACAACGCATACATTGCTTCTCTCACACACATCTATGCACACAGAGGAACATAGATAAAAACCCTAAAACTTGGAATTAGATACCGTAAGGAAATATTTCAAATTTGGTAATATTTCATAGACACGATGCATAAATTGCTTTTCTCTCACACATATATGCATAGAGAGGAGCACAGATAAGAATCCTAAAACTTGGAAGTAGACACAGCAAAGAGATAAAAGTGTTTTTTAAATTTTTATGAAGCCTAATTAAAGTAAATATTCAAGGTATAGGATGTGACCGTTTCTCACACATTGAGTAACTACCAAAATCAAGTTGAGCACATTCTTCAGCACCATAATTGTGATTCCTGTGAGGAGGCACATGTTCTGAAGACTGGATACCTGGCCTCTTGTACTGCAAGTGAGGAACATAGTCTGCTATCACATCTCCATGTGCATGCCAGAGTCCTTGTGACACACCTTAGAAGCTGCCTGTCCCACACACCCCCCCGACCCCCATCACTCTTCAGCCCTTTGCAGTTGCCATGGTACCGTGTGTGTGTGAGTTTCAGGTGTCTTTTAATTCTTAATCAGTGAGGTTCAACATGTCATTTCATACCAGCCTCATTTCACTTAGCACAGGTTCACTTGTTTGTTTCTTCCTTTATGATCAAACACTTTTCTGTTCTATTGGCATGCCACCATTTATTTATCCACTGATGTGTGTGTGTGTGTGTGTGTGTGTGTGTGTGTGTGTGAGAGAGAGAGAGAGAGAGAGAGAGAGAGAGAGAGAGAGAGAGAGAGAGAGACAGACAGACAGACAGACAGACAGACAGACAGACAGAGCTTGACCTCTAGATGACTTCCTCAATCGCTTTTGCCACCCTGTTTTTTGAAGCCCAGAATCTCACTGAGCCTGGAACTCACCATTTTGATCAGCTGGGTAGCCGGCTAGCCCCCAGGAGCTACCTGTCTCTGCCTTCCATAGCCTTTGCTTCAGGGAGCTCTTAAAAGGTACTGGGGATTCAGACTTGGGTCCTCACGCTCGCTCAGCCGACACTCTTTCCCCAACCCTGGCACTAGGTCTTTTTTTAGGTCTCCTCTTTACCTCTTCTCTCTGTCTGGCTCCCCAATCTCATTTCTTCTTGGTTAAAATGGGAAATTTCATGAGAAAATTTTAAAATTTTAAATTTAAATAAAAAAAGCTTGAATCATTTGCTAAGCAAGTTCTTTGTATGCACTTGCAATGTAATGGTCTTCAGTGTTCTCATCACGTGAGGAATGTATTTGCTTTTAATTTAAACTATTATGGAAAAAATGTATGGCACCAAAAAAGGGCTGGGTGGCTTCATCTACAGACATTTTCAAATGAATCTTCTTGGAACTTGACTGACCCTCAGCTAGATTCTTTACATATGTCTTTTGGATTTAATCAATGGATTTAAATCCATTGAAAAGTGGAACATGAAAGTCTTTGTTTTCATTTTGCCAGCTCAGTAGTGATAAAGCAGAACTTATTCTTGTTTGTTCTAGGTTATTTTCATATGACTTGACTATTTCTCATTAATATTTATTTTTTCTAGTTTTTAGAACCTTCTGATCTTTCCCCTTTTACTGCACTTTAGCTTGGCCATCAGAACAGGGTGTCGTGTCCTCCACCACCCACAATCATAAATACATAGCTGTAGGTTTTAGCCATTCCTTAATAAAGTAAAAGAATAAAGAAAAGTAAACACAAAATAGCATTAAAATACAGATATTTAATTTGTATTTTAAAATTATACATTTATCTAAGTGTCTATTTGTAGGAAAGTCCAAAAGTCTGTACGGGAGTTTTAGATTCTGCATAGGTTTAGAAGTTCTGGAACCCAAAAAGGGATCTGTTGGCATCTGTGCTAACGGTGCAGTCAAAAGCACATGGGTAACTGCTCTCAGCCTACAAAGGAGGACTCTGTAAAAATCAACACTGAAGCTACAGCGACTGGATGTGAGCCTACAGTATCGATTAAGGCGAGCTGGCAGCATCGCTCCGACCTGTATTTTTCTCTTGATTACTGAGAAAGAGGGGAGGAAATCTCCAGTTAGGGTTACACTTTTGCTTATTACTTCCTTGAATTCTGTCTCGCTTTTCTTCGTGCACGTTAAGCTCACATATGGTTGTGTGTCCTTGTTCAACTGACCCTCTTAACTGTGTGGAAAAAAATCAGATGGTTCATTTTCAAAATAAAGCATCTTGAGTCAACCCATGTCTAGTCCCAGATAAGAAAGAAACACTGGGCCCTTCTGACAGTCCAGCTGTGATTTCTGCCCTCCAGAAACCTAGAAAAGCAAAGAGTCACCAAAAGTCAAGTTTGCCTCCAGGATCATATTCCTAAGCTTTAAAATAAACAGGATGTAAAATGTGGAGATGAATCCATGCACTGTGTTTGTCGAGAAAAAGACAAACCTAAGAGACAGAAGGAAGGATAACAGCAGCTGCCATGCTTGATATCGGTACTGACGGGGTATAGATCACAGGAAACCGAGGACTCTCCTGCCAATCAAGACATAACTTGGGCCTTTTGCTAAAATGAATACAAAATATGTAATAATTGCAAATGAATTCATTTTAGTGTTAGCTTGAATTTTTAATTTTCTTGTCTATCCTATCCTATGCTACTCTTTCTTTCCTTTCTTTCCTTCTTTCTTCTTTCTTTCTTTTTTTCTTTCTTTCCCCCTTTTCCTCCTCCTTCTGTTGTTCTGGTGGTGGTAGTGGTGGTTACAGAGTCTCATTTAACCCAGGCTGGTCTCAAGCTCATGTGAAACCAAAGATGACCTTGCACCTCTAAACCTAATGCCTCTACTTCCAAGAATTGAGGACTTATGCTAACTCACCCAGTTTGATGTTCCTTTTCATAAGGATTTGTTGTCCACCTTTGTGGACTGCTCTTATGTAGATGGTCTTTGCTACTTTGTGGGTTCTTCTTTTTCCTGCCTTTTGTCCCCTTGGTTTCATTCCCCTATAACTAGATAGAAGAGATAAAAAGATAGAGGGGAAAAGAGCTAGAGATCTCTGAATTTACTTTCTTTCCTTTTATTTCTTCTTTGAGCATAACTACTAACAAGCCACAACAAATACTCCGGAACAAACAACCACTCACGCTGCCTCTTGGGACCCTAGCATTTATGTACCTTCTGAAAAGTTCCCAGAATTCCAAACATCACACAACCACAGAAACTCTCTGCAGTTGGAAAAACCAGGCCCCGCTAGAGCACAAGGCAAATCATTGTCATCTGCTTCAAAGCAGTCCCACATCCCCACACCTGGAATTAAAGCAAAAACAAAAACAAAAACAAAACAAAACAAAACAAAAAAACCATATTCTTATAATGTTTCTGGGTTTTTAAAGTAACCCAAAATTCCAGAATTGTCACTACATTTTTATACCTGATATTCTTGTATGAAATATGTGAGAACATGTGACATTCTTCATGCTTTTAAATCTGCTTCTATATCATTGTTTTTCTAGTAGAAATCAATGGAAAACATTGGTTATTTTTGATCATGCATAGCCAAGAGAAGGTGCCTAACATATATATTTTTCTGAATATATTGACTACAGAATTTCATTTGTCACTGGCTATCTGAGGGAATGTGCCCTATTTATACATAGTACTCTCTACTTGGGCATTTCCAAGCAGGCAAGACAGGTTGGTGGGTAAAGGCACCTGCTGCCAAGACTGACAATCTGAGTTAGGTCCCCAGAACCCAAGTGGCAGAAGGAGAAAACTGACTTCCACACATTGTCCTCTCACCAACACTTGTATGCTATAGTGTGTACCCACAAGTGCACATGTGCACACACAAGTGCATACATACACCACACACACACACACACACACTCTCTAAATGAAAATTAGGCATTTTCAGGAATGGAAGCTTTGCTTTTGCCTTAGGAGATGGTGACATATAATAAATACTCTCTAAAGACAGAAGGCCTTTTAGTGGTTTTGATGATAAGGGTGTCTTAACTCAGCAAAGACCAGATTAGGCCTGTCAAAATGTCAGAGTCAGTGGCATTATTATCCTGGTGACCAGTACAACAAATGTGACTTCATTTCATAAAAATAAAGAAAATACTGTGACCGACACACTATCCTCAAGCTATCCATGTGGGGACATTAGTATTCCCTATGGAACACTGTGACTTCCTTCTCCCCTTCGAGCATGCGGAATCTGAATTATGCGTGACAGTGACAGAAGATCCCTGTCTGGGGAGATGGCTCAGTGCTGAAAGTGCTCGCCTTACTAGCTTGAGGAGCTTGAAGCTGATGCTCAAGGACCCAAATCAAAACAAAACTGGGCAAGACAGAGTGTGTTTATCATCCCAGTGCTGGGGAGACAGCCAGAAAAACAGATCCCTGGACTCACGGACCACCCAGCCTCACCTGCATGCTGCTCCCCGGGCAAGAGAGAGACAGTATTCAAAAAAGATAGACAGTATTTGGTAGCTTCCATGGACACTCACACACACACAAACACATAAACACACATGCACACAGACACACACACATATACACACAACACACACTTGCACACATATTCACCCTCACACACACACACATACACACAAACACATATACTCACACACAAATGCACACTCAAACACACAAAAACACATACACAGACATACACACAGACATACACACATAACACGCATTTGCACACACACTCACACAACAAAGGCACACTCACACACACAAACACAAACACATACACACTCTCACATATACACATACTCACATACACATACTCACAGACACATACTCCAGACACATACTCGCAGACACACACACACACACACACACACACACACACACACACACACACACACACACACTCATACAAAGCTCCCCACGAGTCCTCAGATGATTTTTTAGTGCAACATTCATGACTCAGGCCACACCAAGGGGGAGGTTTGTGTGGAGAATCTTGGTTGGGGTGTGAGGAGGGGATGAGGACTGTTCACTGAGCCCTGGAGCTCTGTGCAGCCTCAGAGCCAGGTGTTAATGAACTTCTTGGACCAAAGGAGGTTACTGGAGGAAGAACTTAAAGGTTCTCGTTGCCTTCTATGTTTTCCTTTTCTTTTCCCAGAAACATTTGTGATGCTAGGGCTGGGGATGTGTCCAATTGAGAGAGTGCTCTCCCAGCAGCCACAGGGCCTGGTTCTGTCCCTAGCATCATGAATATTGACTGAGGCAGTTGGTAACACACATCTGTAATTCTGGTATTGGGGGTGTGGGATAGAAGGATCAGGAGTTCAAGGTCATCCTTGGCTTCATAGCAAGTCCCAGGCTGGCCTGTGCTATAGGAGAGCCTGTTTGAGAGATGATAGGTAGATTGATAAATAGATAACAAAACATACCCCAAAAGGATGTCACTTGCCTTACACAGACACAACAAAAAGAACAAAGATGAAACCTCCTCCTTGCCTTTTGAGAGATATTGTTCATCAGTGATGTCTTGTGGGGTAATTAAAACATCTTTATCTCAGCCTCCTCGATTAGAAACGATGAATAATCAAAAGAATTCAGGCTTAACACATGGGAAATGCTTAATAAATATTAATTCCACTAAAATATCTTCCGAGATCTTTGTTGTCTACTTAGCATGTTAATTGCATACATGCAAGCATTCAGAATTTTACATTTGGAATTGTATTTTGATAATGGCAAAGTGCATCTTATCTCTTCAGGCTGACTAGGGTGGCTGGTGCATGTCCTCTGATGATAACAGAGAATGCCACTGTCCCTGCAGCATGAGTTCCTGCCGGGCCTATTTTAATGAGCGCTGCATTGCAGGACATGCTAAATGTCCATAAGGGGATGTCTTTCCCTTTCTCCCAGAAGTGTATCAGCATCCTGACACAGCCTCTCTATTGGAGAGGACTTCATTTTGCTCACACAGCCAGCTACTTCCTTCTTTTTTTTTTTTTTTTTTTTTGTTTTGGTCTTTATGCATTGGGCAAGAACTTGGGAAGAGGAAGATGGCAAAGCAAGGCAAGCCGTTGTCATGGCGCAGGGCTCAGGAGTTTGCTTCTGCAGCTTCAAGTCAGGCTGCTGCTGAGGATGGTCTTTCCGATGTCCCAACACAGACCTGGAATTAGGACGATACAACAGAATAAACCCTGGTAACAGAACTCCCAGGTCTTTGCCTCAGTGACTTCTAATAATATAGCAATCATCTACAGCTGAGGGGCCTTTGTGAGCATACAGGAGACTTCTCACTAGGCAGGGGAAGAACTGCAGGACACAGCTCATTAATTTTCCATTACAATTCTCCCTTCTGATCAGTAGTGAAAGTGCTTTGGAGTCACCGGCCCACAGCCACCAATAGTGACAATAGTTTGTAATATATCAAGAACAGTCAGAGGTTTCTCAGGGTCACTGTCCACGAGCTGCCAACTGAACTCAGATATGTGACAGAGAACAGACATAATGCAAGGGTCTTAGCTTTCTGAGTTTTAGCAGTTGCTTAGAGTTAGGGAGAGAAAGTTTAAAATACATAATCAGAAGTTTAGAGGACACAGCGGACACATCAGAAAACACGAAGCTACTTTAGTGGCTGTGGGGAGTATTCCAGGTTGGCTGTTAGGGTGACTGTCCTAATCAGTTCTCTGTTGCTGTGAAGAGACGCCATGGCCACAGCAGCTCTTACGGGGGCTGCCTTGCAGTTCAGAGGTTTGCTTCATTATCATCCTGGCAGGAAGTATGGCAGCATGCAGGCAGACGTGGTGCTGGAGAGGTCTGGATCGGCAGACAGCAAGGAGAGAAAGTGACACTGGTCCTGGCTTGGGCTTCTAAAACCTCGAAGTCTGCCCCCTAGTGACACATTTCCTCCAGCAAGGCCACACCTACCCCCAACAAATTCACACCTCCTGGTAGCGCTACTCCCTGATGACTAGGCATTCCTGTTCCAAGAACCACAACCACAAAGCAGTGCTTTTTTTTACTTCTAAGGCTCCTATGTTAGTAAGAGGGAGCACTGTCCTTTGAGCAGGAGCAAGCACTGCATTTCTCACTGCTTCTGAGAGGAGGACGTTCCCTCACTGGTAGAATCCTAGGCCACAGTGTTGTTTGAATAAGGAACAGACATACTTTTAAGAAGTGGCAAGATTCCATTTCTGGAGGAGCCATGCCCGGAAGCCAAGACAGGTGTAAAGGTCATGCATAGAAAGTGCACATGAGGAGAACAGCCCAAGAGCACAGGAAAGAAACACAGAAAGATGGGGTGGGGTGAGGGGAACTCAATGCCAAAGGAAGCTGAGGTAATCGCTCAACCTCCTCCCACCAGAGCTACTGGAGACAGAGAAATTGTTCACATACGTCAGCACTGGCCTCCCTTGGCAGCAGATGGAACACACCACAGTCCCCCCCCCTCTGCCCCGCCCAGGCCCCTTTTCTAATCTTCTTCTCTATAACCTACAAAATAACACAAATGCATTTGTAGTGAGAGCAAATATTGGTTCTCAGGGCAGACAGTGGATTCTGGCTGAGCATGGTTCACACAGCCTGTGGTGCTGTTACAGAGAGCCCTGAACTCTGCTAGGCCACGTGGAGTGAAGGATCTAGAAGGCAGGGGCAGCCTGAACACTGACAACAGAAGGGAAGGTAAAGGGGGTTTTGACTGGGTTACCACCACGTGCTATGCTCTACCCTTAGTCCCCTCCTTCTGCAGAGCCCAGATGACACCAGAAAAGTCACTACTGTGAGTTGACATCATGGGAGATGAGGGCTGAGCCTCTAGTCGCAGTTATGAGAAACCATCAAGGGTAGGTATGTGTATTTCAAAGGTGTGTGGCTGAAGGGTTGTTCACTAGAACAGATGGAAGAAAGGCAAATGCTTTTCCTCAAGGTGCCCTGTGCTAACTGGTGACCAAAGAGTAATGAGCCACCCTAAGATTATGAGGATTTGAAAAGACGTTTGCAAAAAGTGAAACAGGACAAGACACAAAGAAATAGCGTCTCCTTCCGCCTCTGTTCTCTCTCTCGACTTTGAGCGGCTTTCCCATACTGCGTGTGACATCACTGTCCTCCACTTCTCATTCCCTGAAATACCTGTCGCACTGCAGGGAGCTCCACAGTTGTAGACATGAATTTGGCGAGGGGTGGGAAAGCATCCCTCAGCTTGAACTTCAACCTCGAAGAAACATTTGCTTCCAAAAGTAAATGCTGCCGGCAGCAAACAGAAGCACCAACTAGACAGACAAGGAGGCTTTGAGGTCAGCGCCTCCCACAGTCTGGACACGGAGCTGCATCCCAGCCTGAGACAGGGCGTTGATAGAGGGTGGCAGAAACTACACATGGGTTAGCTTGTCTTGTAGCAAACCCCTGATTGGCCTTTATATTTAAAACTATTTTTAACCTTGGTTGCTTTGTTATTTTACATTGAGTTTCTTTGCTGTAAAGTTCGTGTGGATGTCCATCAGCCTTAGAAAAACAGCTGATGAAAGAAATCAGCAGAGACGTGAGACTGACTCCAAGCTACCTCATTGGTTACAGCACTAGGGAGAGAAGGTGGCCTAGGAGTAATACAGGTGGCTATCCAAACAGTGAGGCCAACGTAGCGGCAACAGTATGTGGGATAAAGTAATACGGTGGGAATCCAGACTGATGTTTCTGGGGAGGCTTCATACTTAGTAATTTTTTATGTTGACTGGGAGAGAAAATACTTCTGATGTTTTCATGACACCTAAACACCAAGTTAAATACGTCTCTTCTTACTGTTTCGTCAGGATGCTTAGTGGGACCAAATCCATGCTTCTCGTAGTTGATTTTCCAGAATATCTGGCCCCTCCCAAGACAACTCCAGAGAGCTAGAGTGGGTATTTAAGGGTGTCTAGGATAACTGAACTGTGGGGTGGGGCCGGGGGTACTTTATCTGCAGAGCAAAACGCTAATTTAGCCTTAGACTTCATATGACCTTCTTAAGTCTTTAGTGAGTCCTTTGACTTCACAGGATTCTCAGTGTAAGAGGTCAGTGAACATGAAAGTCCCATTCCACAGTTGTTGTTGTTGTAAAAAGGCTTTATTCTTTTTTGGTTTTGTTTTTGTTTATTTTTGAGATGCTCTTTCTACACAGCCCTGGCTGTCCTGGAACTCGCTGTGTTGATGAAGCTAATCTTTAAGTCACAGAAATCCACCTGCCTCTACTACCTGCTGAACCCGGGATTTAATGGCATGTGCCACTACACCTAACCATTAAGGCTTTATTTTGACACTACAGTTCAGTTACATGTGTTAAGATAAACGCTGCTGTTTAAAGAAGTGAAGTTGACTGTGGCATGATCTCTGGAAGGAGACGTCCCTGAGCACACTGCTTCCTGGAGCTGTCTCTGAGATGTTCAACTGTGCCTGGTGGGGAGCTTAGCATCCATGCGCACCACTGGATGTTAAGCTTTGTGGGATGGGAGGACCGCTTAACACAATAACTTTGGAGATGTTAGCATGAATGCCTAACAGGTGATCCCATCCTTCGGGTATGAGTTCACTTTACTCCTGTTTCTGCATCACAGGCCATCTCGGAACACAAGCATTTTCTTCCTGATTTGGACTCCTCCCTCCCTCCTTCCCTCCCTCCCTCCCTCCTCTCCCTCCCTCTCTCCCTTCCTTCCTTCCTTCCGTTCTTTCTTTCTTCTTTCCTTCTTTCCCTCCTTCTTTGCTTCTATCTACATCCATGCTGGCATATTGAGAGTTAAGGAATTTATTATTTTTATTTTTATTGCTAACTTCTAATTTATTGATTTTGTTTTTATTATAAACTAGGACCAGGTTCAGCACCACGTTGTCACTTGTTTGAAATTGTACAGATGGCACTCAGCCTCACATTTGTTGATCTGTAATTATAAAATTGTGTCTGTTTTCCTATACCTAATCCAACTGCCTCGGAAGGCTGGAACAGATGTTTTTGCATTCCCCTGGGACGGGCATTGTAACATCTGCCCATATCACACAAAGACACTTACTGGAAAGCAGAAGATGACCATGAGGAAAAGTTATTATTTTATAATTAAGGACCACTTAACGTCATATTGATTAATGAAAGCGGCAGTAGAAATGTTACTGATTTTTTTTTCACAAGGATTTGTGAACACAAAGGCGCCTTTCTTTCCTCTGTATGTTAGATTATGTCAAGTGTTGCAAAATCGCTTAAGTTTTTCTGTTTGTGTCCAGAGTACCTGCAGCTGTTGCTCTCAGGCCTGGCAAATGAGTAGGCTTGCCAGGGGAATTACAGGATGGGACTGTTTTTGTATTAAGACCAGGGACTCCTTAAACTCTGTAAGCTGTGAATTCCTCCACAGGAGACATTCATCAGTTGCCAGGTCAGAGAAACACCTGTCTGGGAGGCGGAGACCTTCGTAGAGACAAAAGACCGAATTGAACATTTTCATGGGTGTCTTAGTTTGAAGAGGGAAGCTTCTAGTTTTAATTGCTGCTCAGAAGCTGATTTGTGGACATGGCATGTGCGTGTGATCTTAGTCAAGGTCACCTCGCAGCCATCACACAGTTATCTTCAATTATTCTCCTAGCTGCTTATTATATTGTACTAGAATAAGTTAACTCTGCTGAGCACAGTAGCTTACTTAACAGAAAAGGTGCCAAAGAACCTTCCAGTGCTAGTGTTAATAGCAGGAGGTGCTTCAGATATTATGTAGCTGAGGTGGCTTTGAGTATCTAATGACAGTTTGTAGATATCATGGTGCCTCCAGGAAGCTCTTACCAATGGGGTGGTTGTCACGTTCTACAGGCAGTATAGAGCTGTTGACCATCTCAGGAATAGGACATAGTTACGAAGGCTCTAAGAGATCATCACGGCACTGTCCCCAGGGGAAAGCACATTTTAGATCAAATAAGTAAAAGTACATTTTAGATCAAATAAGTAATACATAGTAATACAAAAAGCCCTCAGCAAAGAAATCTACAATGCTTGCAACTGTGGCCCCATGCACAGTCACTGAGAAGCAGGCTTATTGTTACTGATGCCGTGTGTAGACAGATGACTGATTCAGGCTGGACAGACGGCTCAGTCATTAGGGAGAGTACCACTCTCCAGGACCCAGTTTGTCTCCTAGCACCCACATCAGGAGGTTCTTACTGCCTAGACTTCCAGTAACTCCAACTCCAAGGGATCCTATACCCTCCTCTGCCCTCCTAGGGCACCTACACTCACGTGTGCATACCTGCATGTGTATGCAAGCAAACACACAAATGTGTCACTAAAGATTAAAAAGATAAATTTTTTTTTAAAAAGAACTAATTCATTTCAGCAGCCAATTTTTTTAAAAACCTCAAAAATTCTGAAGTAACCACAACTGTTTATAACATCATTATCTCACAAACATAATGCTTTTCAAGTTCTGGGATTGTTGTGTCATCATTGGACTAAGCAGTGAACGTTTTAATAGAATTCACTTTATATTATTGGAAAGTTTCTTATAATGACACAAGTATCTTGTAACTTGGTAGTGCCATGTTCAGCAAATAGCAATGTGCTCTATTGTGTAAGGCAACTTTGCTTCACAGGATTAGGCCTGGGTCAGGGCATCAGAAAGAGTTAAAAAGAGATCGTACTGCCATTTAAAAACACCGAAATGCCAGGCAGACTTAGTGAGTGAACGATGAAGTTCCTTCTTCCTGTATCTTTTCAATGTCACGTTATTAAAAGCTCACTTTATCCTATATCATTTTTTATTTATCAGATTAATTGATCTGAGGGTTTCTCATCCTTAGTTTATCAGGCTAATCAATTCTCAGAGATCTGTGGGAGAGGAGTGGGTCCCACTCTCCGGAACAGCTGCTGAGCCTTTCCACTTCCGCGCAACTAAGCCATAACCTTATTACTGAACAGAACGTGACGGTGAGGTCCGTGCTCTCCGCGGACAGCCGCCTTCATATGCCTACTACTGCCGGCTGCGCGCTGTCATACCATACTCTTGTATGGAATTTCTGATACCGTTTTGATGTTTCTTTCAAAACTGCCTTCCACCTTTTCATGGTTCAACTTCCTCTGTGGAACCTCAGACAGGAACCTAAAGTTGTGGGACTCAGTGTCTGTGTGTGGCTTGACGTCTCTCTAAAGGGTTTTCTCAGCAGAGCAACGTAAACTGGTGTCCATCCAGCTAAAGCCCCGCGGAAGAGCTTACGATACCACCATGCGTGCTTCGCTGTTCCTCATGAGCTTTCGTGGTACTCTCTTTAGAAGACTATTTTGCAATCACATTAGCATCGTGTTTTTCTTTTGGTTACTGTCAGGTATGGCTGTTGCATTATCCCCACAGTCTCGTGTTCTAGAACCGCCACCTCCCAACCATTGGCGCTGTTTCGAGAGGCTTTACCGCACGCGTGCCCTTACTGCACCGTGGGTCATTATTGCAGTCCACACGGGTCCCAGCGGGCTAAGACTGGTGGTGACTTTCTCCCTCAGCAGCCTGCCTAGCACCTTCCTGTGCTCTAAAACCTAGTCAACAGGGAGGAAGCTTCCTGGTCAGTACAGACTCAATTTTTCCGTGTTCTGTGACGGAACTGCATGCTCTCTTCAGCAGTCCATCACATTCTGCCGGGGAAACAAGAGAACCAGCGGTGGCTTATGTTGGGGTAGGGGTCTCCGGACTAGCCCTGATCAGCAATTTGAGAAGAGATATTCAACAAATGGTGCAGGGCTTATTATTTGGCAATCTAACCTCAAACACTTTCATGGGAGTGTGTGTGTGTGTGTGTGTGTGTGTGTGTGTGTGTGTGTGTGTGTGTGTGTGTGTTTTATATATATTGTTATAAAACAGGTTTCCATGTGATCCCCACCTCCTCCTCTGTCCTCCTCTTCCCTCTTCCTCCACCTGAAAGTTTCTTCTCCAACTTTCTGTTTCTCCTTTATAGGTGTGGGACACATCCTCGTTCCTTGGAGGGTGTCCTGAAGACTCACCCCCACACCGAAGAACACATACATACTGCTGCTATTCCTCACTTGGTTTAAAGGACGGACTCCTGCCTTCTGAAGAGCAGACTACAGGAAGCTGGGGAGACACAGAACACCACGTCCAGAGGAATTCTTCTTCAGGGGTCAAAGCTTTGCTCAGTTGCATTTATTTCAATCCCCCTTTGCAGATAGATTTGTTGTGGCTATTTGCCTCTTATATCATCAGATCTCTCATTACTGGAAAGCTTTGGGGGCCTTTTCCTAATTCTTGTGCTCTGACATGTCCTAATGATCCTTTGTAGCTAACGACAGGCTCTTATTTAAATGTGCAAAGCTCTGAAAGACTTACTTGCTTCTTTGGCTTTAGAAAAATCTTCTTCTTCTTCTTCTTCTTCTTCTTCTTCTTCTTCTTCTTCTTCTTCTTCTTCTTCTTCTTCTTTCTTCTTCTTTTCTTCTCTTTTCTTCTTTCTTCTTCTTCTTCTTCTTCTTCTTCTTCTTCTTCTTCTTCTTCTTCTTCTTCTTCTCACCCCTTCCCCCTTAAGACAGGGCTTGTCTGTGTGGAGCTGGGCTGGCCTCTGCATTGGAAGGGCTACAGATGAATGTGATTATCATGTATGAAGCCAGAGTGATCTGGCCAGAGGAGAGCAGATGGCTGCAGCTCTCAGGCTTAGAGACCTTTGCTATTCCTTGTCCTGCGTAAGGCACAGCCTGTTCTCTGATAGAACTTGAAATGCTTGACTGGAGGTTCCGTGAGTAACCTCTGCTGTGGACTGCGTCATGCCTTTTCCCCTATACCAGTCATTTGCTCAAACCCCTAGTACCCCGACATCTCCCCTGCCGGCCTCTCCAATCACCACAAGAAAGTGATTGGTGATGAATATTGTGAGATAATTAGATCGAGATGTTGTGAGGCTACACAGCAGCAGGGCTCACATGCTGGGATGTATATACCCATAAAATCAGATACCACAGAGCTTGCCTTGGAAAGACAGTGACACAACAGCTGTCTACAAGTCAGGAAGGGACACTCATGCCTAACACACAGACATCCTGCTCTTGGACTTCAGCCTCCAGGCTGTGAGGAAATATGTTTCTGATGTTGAAGCCATGCAGTCAGGGGCATCTTGTCAAGACTGCTCACGCCCACTTATATAACTTTGCAGCTTCCTGCAGCCTTGCTACTGAGCCTCATTTTCTTTTGTTTCTGCTTTGTGTCTTTGCTATTATTTGTCTTTCCTGGGGAGCTGGACCCAACAACTTCCTGCCCCTGACTCTGAGTTAATTTCCTCCCAATTCTGATGCATAGGAATTTTCTTTATTTCCTGTTTTTATATTCCACGTTATATTTTGATAAGCTGTTTTGTGTTTTCAAGTGTCTATGCTGGCCATGAATTGGAACCCTGGTTTGGCCTTGTGTGTGTTGATTTAGAACTCCTGGTGTGGAAGTGGGCTTCACATGGCAAGCAATGTCATTAAGCAGGCTTCTAGACGCACAGCCATTGGAGAAATGTCAATCTAGATTCCTAGTGGTTAATGCAGTCAAATCCAATCTCCGAGCTTCTCGATCTGTGTGCCTACTTCAAATTAAGCCAACTGAAGTGAGGTGGCATTACAGATGGTGTCCTGATGCTGCTCTGGCCACGCTGGTCACACTCAGCGACCACATGCACAATGGCTGCAGTGCCGTGCAGTTGAGAGAATGCTATCATCATCTGGGGACACTTGCACAGGGCTGCTGAGTTTAGTCCAAAAGAATGGGACACTAGGCACTCCGTGAAAGGAGAATGCTTTTGAGACCTGATATAGATGGTGAGGGGTGGCAATTTTACTCATATTGATGAATACCGACTCAAAAGTGAGTCATGAAGTGAAGACTGAGCCTGGCTATGAGGCATCATCTTCAGTTATATTATATAGCCTCGGAAGCAGGGTGGCAAATGGTACAAAGCAGGGAAACAGTGGACAGAGGCTCAGAAACCTTGCGTCCTCTTCCTGGTTGGTAACAGAAGTAACCTATTCACACCGGGGAGGATTTGCTAAGTGTAATGGCTTCCTGCACAGGGTGCCCTGCACTTGCTGTCTCTCCATGACAGTGACGAGTCCTTGTTACTGATTCACAGAAGGCCTCAAAGGAGAACAGAGATAGATGCTCTCCCAGACACTGAATGCGCACACTACTCCCACCCCTGCCGCACATTAGGTGTCTCTACAGTGTAATTACTACTTTTTTGGGGTATCTCCTTATTTTCTTACCTCGCAATTTGTGGTTTTCTATAACTCGCTTCCTGTCTTCAGTCATCTGCTCTTAGTGGCCCCCACCAGAGTCATTCTATGGTCTTGTTTGTCTCGAATGAAATATCCAATGAACTTGTTAGAAATAAATTGATAACCAAACTTACTCAATTTTAACTTTATCAAGTAAATGCTTTTGGCCCGACCCTCTACTGCAAGACCCGTCATTATGATGCCACCAGGCCATCTAACCCATTCCACCCTGCTCTGTCCTTGGAGATAATAACTGAGACTACTCCAAGGCCTTGGACTTTCACTGTGAAAACTGGGAGTTTGATGTGTGGCTCAGTGTGTGACTTTTGCCATGAGCCAAGCTCTTACTTCCCTAATGATCCATTTTCCCATCTGTAAACCATCTCTTCATCTCCACAGCTGACACTTGCAAGTATCCCAAGGCTTTCCCTGTATAACTCACCTCAGTTTTCATAATTCTTTATAAATTCAGTGTCATTTGTCATTTATTCTCACATCAAACATAAAGGAATTGAAGTGCAGGCAGACCCAGGGACTAGCCCATATCTCTATGCTGCCAAACTGCTAGAAATACATTTTTTTTGAGACACATTTATTTGGCTGCTCAGTGAATTGATGACTTTATTCTAGAAGACTAAGCTTTGAGGAGCTAGTTTTCAGCTGTAGTGCCGTGTAAAACAGAAGAACCATAGAAGCACACCAACTGGTTAGTATAGTCAGCGGGAATCAAGCTGACCAGAGCCAGGGGGATAAAAAGAAATATAAGCCACTATAGCTGCACTCAATGGAGTCTTAAGAAGACTGTGTTCTATGAACATAAACCTAGGGTTGGGGAAGAGTCAGGACCAGGTTTAGACACAAGAAGAAAGACAATCACATTGCACAATGTGAGAAAACCATGGTTTAGTAAACATTTTGCCCAATTTGTTTTAGAAACATTTTCAATACCTTATTCCCATAGTAAACATTCACGATGCTATATTAATGTGTCCCTTGCTCTGGAAATATACTCATTTCAAAACAAAAGTACTGTTGCCATAGTGATTTTAAGCAATATAATTTGATTATCCAGCACAGTTCTGAGTATTGAATGACTCCCAACCTTCTTGCTTCATCTATGAAGTAACACACTTTAATCCCAAGAACAAAACAAACCTCGATACTTTTAAATTAAAAAAAGACAAAATATTTTTGTGATGATATTGTTAATGGACAATCAAAACCTGACATCACAATCAAAACCTGTTTTTGTTTGGAAAATGGCTCTTCCGAGGACGGCCACTATGCATGAAAGTGACAGAATGTGTTTGCATTTATTGGTTTTGTCAAGCTTGCCTTGCATGGGTACTCAGAGGATCATGGGTGTTCCACAAACCCCTCTGTGGCTCTGCACACATTCCCCACCTCCACTCTCGCAGTTTTGTTCCCCAAAACGCATACTCAGGCTTTGGCACTCTTGTGTTTCGGACAGCTCTGCGTTGTCCTCTTCTTTTCAATTAGAATCAAGTTTAGTACATCCAAAGAGAAGCTGCAGATGAGCCTAGCAGCAGCTCCATTGGCATGATGTCATGAAACTGAATTCTTCCATTGAACACTCACAGCAGACTTTTTAGTGCTGCGTGTAGGCTATCATCCTTGAGGCCCTGGACTCTGAGCACGGGGCCTTCCTTATGCTGAATTGGAGGGCCTAAGTAGCTAATCTGTTCTCCCAGTCTGTGGCCCATGCAGGGTTAGGCTGGTGAGAATGGAGGCTATGGTGTGTGCTTTAGGCTAACCTACCATAGACAAAATTTACTCTGATGCAGGATAGCATTGCAAATCATGTTGGAGCCAAGGCTCAGTCTTTGTTAATGGACTATGAGACCTCAGGAGGATTGTAAATGTTATTTAGGAACTCTAGGGGAGACAGATGGCTAAGGAATCTCATAAAATAAAAACATTGCAATAGAGAGCAGGAAGGATGAAGAGAGTGAAGAGGGCCAGGAGGGTGTGAGAAAATGGGTCTCATTTAAACCCTTGTGATTAAATGATTGTGAGTTCCTCCTGGGGTGCCTACATGCCAGGCTCATGTCACCACTTATTTGTTATGAGTTCTCCATGAGAGACAAGCCTGCATTGGAGTCTTTGGACCAATACTCAAGTGTTCTGCCTGAGTAGAGTAGGCTTGCTTCTGTCTTTGTATTTTTTTTTAATCAAGTGATGTATCACAGCTTTAACTTACAATTATGGTTGTGCCTAAGGAGGCAACAGGAAACACAGAGAGGACACTTCTACATCTGTTTAAAGCCATTGCAAGCCACACCATCGTGTCACAGAGACAGTTTTACAAAGATGTGCGAGTTTCCCGAATAGAACACATTTAGCTCCAAACTTCTAAACACTTAACTTGTTCTTGTTCTCTGTCTGTGACATAGGATCTGATTGGTGTTCTTCCAGGTTTCAAGTTACTAAGGGCTATCTTACATAGCTCCTTCTCTGCAACTTTCTCACACAGGCAACAGCAGAATCTTTGTAACAATGTGCTTGACTTCTTTACATAATAGCTTAATTAAAAATCTCGCCTGTTTCTCTTTTGAGAGGCTATGGCCTCCACACGGGGAGTGGGGACAGCAACTGTTCTCTCACTTTCGCATCTCAGGGGGTCTAGTCATAAAGCATGAGATAGATGCCTCAGAGAAAATAGCTTTTTTTTCTGGAGGAATAATAAATGCACTAGTCAGTCTTGGTTTGACAAAACGCTGTGACGAGGGTGACTTACGGAACGTGTTTATTTTGGCTTATGATTCCAGAAAGTAAGAGTCTATCATGTCAGGAAAGCATGGCAGCAAGCTGAGAGCTCACGTCTTGAACTAACGCAGGGAGAGTGAACTGGGAACGGCTCAAGCTTTTAACTCTCAAAACTCATGCGCTCAGGGAAATACTTCCTCCAACAAGGCCACAGCACTCTAGCCTCCCAAACAGTCACCCACGGCAGGACCAGTGTTCAATTAGCTGAAGACCATGGGGAGCATCTTTCATTTAAACCACTGCAATTAGCATTTATATAACTCATTGGTGGGCAGCTTTTTAATATTTTAAGATTTATTTTTATTTATGCGTGTATGTGTATGTTCTACCCTACATACAGGTGTCTTCAGAGGTCAGAGGAAGGCATTAGGTTCCTGTGCTGGCGATACAGGTGGGTGTGAGCTGCTCTCTGTGGGTGCTGGGACTTGAACTCAGGTCCTCTGTAACCGCAGCAAGTGCTCTTTAGCAGTGGAGCTGCCTCTCCAGTTCAGCTGGCAACAGTTTATTTAAAAAAATAAATTAGATATGAAAGCCAGCTAAGGCACCTGGATAAACAAGGTTTGGAATCTGAATCTGCAGCTAAGACTAAGTGTCAAAGCCCGCCAAGTGAAGTCCAGAGAAAAAAAAGACGGATCTGAAGCCTGGCTGATGCCAAGGGAAGGGCCTCGCCAGCAACACGAATCAGCAGCCATCTTAAGGGTAGAACAACACCAAGAGGTCACAGTGGGTACTGGTTTTATTTCATAAGAACTGTGGTAGAAAAAGTGTGGCTGAAATGAAGTTGATGCAGCCTATGGCCACATGTTTAACTTTCAGGGTTGTGATTTCTTTTTTAAATGCTTGAAACGCCTTTTACTTGGAATTCAGGCTCAGATGAATTCCTTTCTGCATTCTTCATAAACATCCATTTGTCTCATTTATCTCTGAATAGACGAGAGGGAGAGAGGGAAGGAGGGAGGGAGGGAGGGGAGAGAGAGAGAGAGAGAGAGAGAGAGAGAGAGAGAGAGAGAGAGAGAGAGAGAGAAGCATATCAGATTCACACCATAGAACTCAATTAACTACATAGTGCTACTCATGTCTCAGGCACGGCAGACAATGAAAACTGAAGTCAGTTTGACCTTGTGTGAAGAGCTATTGTACTGAGAGGAAAAAAAAAAGTTACAGCATTTTCTAACCTTTTTAAAACACTGGCACAGAAGCCAGGCATATGTTTGATATAAAATATAAGATGTGCCCTGCTTAATTCCCATTAAGTCTAAAGAGTCATATTTGTGCTGCATGCTAGCGCATACCTGTAATCTGAGCCCATGAGAGACTGTGCCAGGGGGATTTTGAGCTTGCTGCCAGCCTGGACTATATAGCAATACCTAGTCTTAAAACCAAAAGGCATTCCTAGGACATCCATAAGTGTCCTTTTCCAGCATTGTTATTATCTGCAGCAGTGTGCATGAAAAAGAACTAATGAGGAGAAGGGAGCCTGAGACCTTCCCTGAGCACCCGGAAGTGTGTAAGGAGAGCGCTGGGCTTAGTGAAGTGGAAGTGACATCACATAGATTCCAAAATAATAAGGTGGAAATGATGCCTGTGAGCTACTGAGCTTTACTGGGATGGAAGTGAAAGTCTGGGCTCTGCTTAGCCCCTGGAGTCTGGCCTCTTGAGCCCTGTAGCCTGCAGGTCCTGGTGGTGTTTTTAACCCTTCCGTCTCCAAGCAGGGTGCCTCCCTCTTTCCTGACAAGGGCTGTGAAGGCCGCCTTTGCTGTTCCAACCTCTTGCTTGGGGAGGTTGCACAGCCAACACCTCAGTTCTGTGTCTCCCGACTTCCTCACTATAGACTAACCCATTTGTTGTAAAGAAGCAGGTGAGACTGCAGGCTTCTGCGGCCATCTCTAACCCTCTACTGTGTTCCTGAGCTGTCATTATCTACATCTGTGTATTTCTTTCTACACTTCCAATCCCGTCACAGAAGATTTTATAAATGTTTTTACTCTTCTGAGTTTGTTGCCTCTGCTTGGAAGAAGAGGGGGTTCATGATAGAAATGTAGTAAAGAAAAGTCACCACAGAGGGGAGAATGTTCTAGTATGTCCAGATCTGTGGGAGCTAAGACAGGAGGGTGAAGCAGAGGAGGCAATGCCCTCAACACAGATGCTCTGGAGCCCAGAGGCCCAGGACAGCCAGTAAGCAAGGGGAAAGGACAGGAGACACTCGGATAAAACACACTCACAAAACAGAAGAAGACAGGAAGGCAGCTCAAGGGAGTGTGAGTGTCCATTGCTTTATTTTGAGAAGGAGCGATGTTTACTAGTGCTTATGTGAACAATCAAGGAGCCAGGCTAGGAAATGAGGTGCCACAGTGTGATCCCAGATTAGGCATTATGAGGAGCAGAGGCCTAGGCCCACTGTGGCAACCCACACACTTCAGAAAAAAAGGGAAGTGACTGCTGTGCATGCATTTGTATGTGGGGCCAGAACGAAGGCATGGAAGGCCTTTTCATCTTGTGTTTCCTTCTTCCTCTGATGCAGGAAAGAAGGTTGTTGTGTGGGTGGTTTGAAACAGCAAGCACCGGAAGGAAAGAGAGGAGACGTATGGGGAGGGCTGGGAAGATGGCACAGAGAGCCAGCCCTGAAGCTCAGTCAGGTCTCTTCCCTCTGTCACTGGGTTCCATCTGAATGACTCATAGATGAAAAGGCTGCCTCAGGCATGGTGCTGGGCCTCAGTGCCCCCCCCCCCATTAAGCCATTGTGGCCCATGCGGTCACTCAGTTTTGTTTGCCCCACCACCACCACCACCACCACACTGAAGTGGAACTAAACACAGTGGGAGAGCCGAGCGCCAGGGTGCACCACTATTTCCTGACTGAGGCTGTGACCAGCCACCTCAGCTCCCACTGCTTTGACTTCCCATCACGGTAGATCATGAGCTCATTAACCCGTCCCTTTCTTACATCACTTGTGTCAGAATACCTCAGTAAATAAGATTTCTGAGATGAAAATCACAATGTTTTGTGGTTCCACGTTGCATCTTGCTTCTCCCTGGGGGTGTCGGGACATCATCCGTACACCGAATCAAAAAGGATGAAGCAAGGGTTTGCAACTGGTGGCTTCTAGAGAGTGCTGGTTGGCCTGGGAGGGAGGGCGAGGAAGATCTTTTCTGAGGGTTTAAGTGTTACGGGTCTTTTGCTGGGCAGCGATTGGAGTGGTGTGAGCAAGAACCACCCAGGTTCCATCACCAGGTCAGGCTCCAGTGCTAGGCTGGGCAGCGGTAGGAGTTCAGGGCTCCGAGGCTAGGCTACATAGTGGCAGGATCAGGAGCAGCAGCAATAGGGAGCCTGACCAGGTAGGTGGGTACAGGGGTGTGAGACGAATGCTTCAGAGAGAAAGCCCTCCAAACAGTGTTACGGTTCAGCAGAAACAGCCCCAATACACTGAGAGGTCACTTTGTATTGTTTCGTATTGCTTCCCTTCACGATGCTCCTCGGAGGTGTCTGCTGGTCCCTGCTGTTGCTCCTGCCGCTGCTCGTCTCCTGATGCTGTGTTTGCTACTGGTTTGACGGACTGCTGGAATCTTGATGACGAAGAGTAGATTTACCTCAAAGAACTGAGTCTAGAAAGGTCTACATCCTCTGTCATTTCTAATCTTCTTTCTCTCCTACCTAGGGTCAGTGGGTTGGAAGGAAAGTAGAGGCATTAAGGAACCCCAAATAAAGTAAGTGTAAAAATCAAAGCCTACAGGTGGCGCCCCACATTGAGTGCCAAAATGTTAAAGTTATTTTTATAAAATTACTTGTTTCTCATTTAACCTGGCTATTAAACAAATAATTGAGACTCTTATAATTTTTAATATAATAAGCTTCACAAACACAATAATTGAGTAGTTATTCCTCTGTTCTTAATCCTCTAAGCTAATCTGGTTTCCTCTCAGCATACATCTCAGAGATACTCGCACTTTTGTAGCTTTCCTTGCTCCAGAGCCTCTTGTGGTGTTTCTTGAGCCCATGGCTGAATCTTCCACTTCCTCCTCTCACTCCTCCTCCCCAGGCTGGCAGGAAGTCCAGCCCTATTCGTTTCCTGCTCAGTGATTGGCTGGAAGCTGCTTTATTGGCATATCAGGGGACAATTAGGGACCAGTGTTTACACAACACTGAGACAGGAAATTGTTAGAACAAGGGTTACAACCAGATATGGGGGAGTACAGAAATCAGCATTTGAATTACACAATAATAACCTTATGCCTATGATCTTTGGTGAAATCACTTGTGCTCATTTATTAGTGAAATCAGCTCAAGTTCCTTATTAGTGAAACAACTAATGTGCCTCTTCCATGATGAACAAATACTATATAAACATTGGGAAGCATGGAGGGGTTTTGGGGGTCAGTACCGTCCGTTGGTTAGGGCTGGCATAGTGGTGATGCTCTATTTGGATCCGCTACGTGACTGACTACTTGTGGCCACCTGGGTGGGAGTCACCATATTATGTCGTCTGAGGCAGGCACAGAAACAGAGAGGGTGTCAGGATGAGATTTCTGAGGTTTGAACATGCTCCATCCCAGCAGTTCCATGCCAGCTCCTCTGGCGGCATGGTCCACACACCCCACAACATTTCACAAAATTGTGATGTGGAGTAGAGGCTCCGAGGCAGCTAGTTGGGTCTAGTGAACAAATAGGCCCCAGGATCTCAAACTCTGAAAACTCACCCCTGACTGTGACAGCAAAAATAATGTACAGTCAGACTCGCTTAAAGAGACAATAAGGAAAAATTCATCAAGTATGAATCAGAGTTGAGACTTTGTTTTCATGACAGTTAAGAAGATGCAGAGAAAGTCAGACAGAGGCTATTGCTGAGTGCCTCACCTGACCTGGTGTCTGATGGCACACAGCTTTAAATTTAACTCGCATGGCTGGATTGCAGCCAGTGTGGATGAAAACCAGGAGACATTCAATTCAGGATTTACATGTATTTCTGATGCCAATAAACAGCAAGAGAGTCAAAGTTAGGGTTTGTGGTGCTCTTACAGGTTTCAGGTGTTGGACTTTCTTATCTCTGTTTGTGTAAAGCACATACCTCCTCTGCCTGGTAACACTTGTGTCAACCTTTGCTGTCACATAAGTAAAGTCCCCTTAGGATGTACAATTCAGATGCTTCATGGTGAGAGCTGAGGTAGAAAGGAGGAAGTCATGAGCTGGGCAGGGTGGTGAGTGCTTTTAATCCCGGCACTGGGGAGATGGAGACAGGTTCATCTGTGAGTTTGAGGACAGCCTGGTCTCTATAGAGAGTTCCAGACCAGCTGTAGCTCTACAATAAGAATCTGACATGATCCCCCAGCACCCACATGAAAGTTGGTTTGCTGGTCTGTGTTTGTAATCTTGTCAGTGGGGAGACAGAGACGGGACACTCCCTGGAGCTGGCTGGTTAGCCAACTGGCCCAGTTAGCAAGATCAAAATCCGTGAGAGAACTTGTCTCAAAAACGAAGGTGGGCAACGGAGGTTGACCTCTGGCCTAAACACACGTGCAAGCACACATGTATACCCATATACACACAAACATGCATGCACACTCACAAGTGTCCATGCAAAGTAACCATGGCAATTGAGAGAAGGGATTGATTAAATAATGCCTTTAGCTTTGTCAGGGAGGTGCTTACAATTGAGCATTGGGTGGGGGAAAAGGAGACCAAGGAAGGATCCTGCTGTGCTTGTTTGGGTAATGGGTTACAAGTAAAGTCCTGGTCTAATGTTTCATACATAAGAAGGACACTTGGAGGAAAGATCTGAGCTCAGATCTGCCCACGAGACTTGCCCACTTAGTGGGACGTCAGATGATCTCCCACATGTGTCATTTAGAGCTCAGGACTCAAGGGTGGGAGATCAGCAATCGGCTGTCATAGGGGGAAACTGGGCATCGAACTCGTAACAGTAAATCATGCACTCACTTGCAGCAGAAGGGAACAGAGATAAAAAAAAAAAAAAAAAAAGGTAGAGACAGTAAAAGCCAACAGCAGCAGAGGTGGCTAAGTCAAGTAGGGAGGACACAGCCACTGCTGGGTCACCTCAGAAAACTGTTGTGTTTAGAACAAGTGACTAGAGGCCATGACAAGTGCAGTTACTCATGAGAAAAGCCACAGTGCAGAACAGCCAGGCTCCCACCATGTAAAGCGCTGGTAACCTTGGGAGAGTGTTGCACTTGAGGCCTGATTAGCATGTGAGTGAAGACATAGGTGGCTCTCTGGGAAGACAGATACCTGGCAAGAGGCCCAGAGATATTTTTTGTTTCTACGTTTAAGAAAACAGTGAGTTCATTTTGCACACAGAAGGTATCCTTCAGCAGACAGGAAAAGGGTGAAGAGTGAGACATGTAAAACAAAATGACGAAGAGAACATCACGGAGCAGACCTCCTACAGTGAAAACCAGTGGATAGGTGGAAGGATTAGATTAAAACAGGAGCATAAAAGCTTATAGCTAAAATATTAAATATTACAGTCCTGTTTTAAAGATTTATTTTTAATTTATGTATATGTGTGTCCATTGGGTATATGCACCTGTGGGCAGTATCTGCAGTGGGCCCTAGAGGGCGAAAGATTCGCCAAAGCTGGAGTTACAGGCAGTTGTGAGCCACCCAGTGTGGGTGCAGTGAACCAAACTTAAGTCTTTGGCAAGAGCAGTATGCACAGCACTGAGCCATCATTTCAGCCTCTCCATTTCAGTTTTAAATCATCAGCATTACTAAGGCAACTACGAAGTCAGAGATGGTAACTTGGCCAATAAGCAATAGATTGTTTGTTCCACACACATTCACATTCTAGAAGCTTCATCACCTCTGCCCCTATTTTAGGTAATGGCTCCTATAAGAGGGGGAGAGTCCCCTTCAGTTAGATCACGTGGATACCACTGTCCTGAATGGATGAAGGCTGCTGTGGGAGTGTATCCTGGAGTCCCACGGTTCGTCTCTCTAGTCACAGTCATTTCAGGGGGGTGGCCATGATGTTACCAAGGAAGGGAAGTGTCATGCGAGGAGTCAGAAGACACCTACCATTGGGCCATCTCTTTCCATAAGCAGCTCCGATGAACAGGGGCCCATGGGGAAGGCCCTGTCTTTACCTTGTGTAACACACAGGGCTCGAGCTGATGTGCACAAACATTCACAGCTAATTCCTACTCTGTGCTTTGTCCACAGCGAGTACGCGCTGGTGTGGCTCAGTTTCCACCACATCCCACCTCCCATGGCCTCTCTTAGGCCACATTAAGTCTCTCCATGGCTGTCCCTGATTCTCTCTCAGATGGCTATGACAACCAGTCCCTATAGGGGTCCCCTCTGGTTGAGATGCACCCTTAAAGTGGAACAGAAGCTAGTCCTGATGAAACAGACTTCACCACTCCCCTGAGCCCTGCCAAAGCTCTGCCCATGGCTGCCCAGCTTGCCAAGATGTCATTTCTGTCATCATCTCCGAGGCAAATGCCAGCTTAGCAACCCCATATATTCATGAGGTTTTTCATAAGAGGAACCACAGTATAGTGGTGCTATCAGGGGCTCGGCCTCCTGCCACCAGCCAAACCCCAGGATAGCTGTGACTGCTGCCCAATAAACAATTGCAAGCTCGCAGCAGCATGGGGTTTGCTTTATTCTTGTTACTTTTTGTGACTCTATTGAGGAGCTCCTGTGTGTGAGTTTTGTGGACGCCAATGTTGCATGCTAAGCTAAGGGAGAAATGATGCGCGTCTGTGGGGTCCTTCTACTCTCTGGCAATGTCTGGCTGCTGGCCTGCACCTCAGCCTTGGCCCCAGCTTGCTGGTGGCTGCAGCCCAGCCTTGCTTTGCTGATATTTAACAGTCTTTGAAATGCCCTTCATGTTCGCTTATTCTAGGCCCTTTCTTTATTGTAAGCAGAAAATAACTAAAATATAATTTCTCAATTTCTCCCTTATAATCAAGGGGCAAGCCGCAGCTTCAGTCACGGCTGGAGGCCTTCAGTGTCATAGAAATGTGGTTTATCTAGCGATCTGAAAGCTTAGGCTTTATGGTTCAATTACAAGTCTGGTTGGAATCCAGGTTTGAAAATTATATTTTACAAGCTCTGTAAATACCAGAATAGTATATTAAGTTTACCCCCCTCCCAGCAAGGATTGAAAGTGCAAGACAAAAGACAAAATGTTCAGAGATTTTTGAGAAAGGGAAGGGAAATTTAACTTTTAAAAGATGATGGATGCGTTCTAAATGGAAAATTAATGACAACCAGGAAGCTGCTTTTTCTCCATGTTGTCTTTCAGTGTTTTGTGTTTTGTTGCCTGTGCTGGTTAGATCTCTTCTAACTCATATGCCCTGGGAGTTTATTAAAGCCTGCAGCAATTGGCCAAAGGATAATAACATTTGGCATTTGTATGGGATACAACCCATACAAATGGCGGGGGTGGGGTGGACTGGAGTGTTTTGTTGGCTGTCAAAGTTTGCAGCACTTGAAGCCAAGGTGTTCTCTCTCTCTCTGTCTTTCTCTCTATCTCTGTCTGTCTGTCTGTCTGTCTGTCTCTCTCTCTCTGTCTCTGTCTCTCTCTCTCTCTCTGTGTATGTGTGTACACGCACACCTGCGCACCTGTGCACCTGCACACCTGTGCACACTCATGTACAGTCCTACAAGTGCCCTCAGAAGACAGAATAGGGTGCCAGATCCCTTGGAACTGTGATTACAGGCAGTTGTGAGCTGTCTGATGTGGGTGTTGGGACTTGAACTCAGCTCCTCTGTAAGAGTGGCAAGCTCTTTTAACATGTGAGCAGCCCTTCTGTCCTCTCCAGCTTCAACTTTCTCTTTTTACAAGCACCTCTGTGAAAAAAAAGATGGTGGTGAGGGGCTCTCACTTATTTTTACTGAGTGTTATGTAGAAGACCAGAGCCAGAATTTAGAGAGACACATCCTCACAGGAAATAAAGCTCCTAGAGCCATGATTTGTCAGCCACTGGGAGAGAAAAAGGAACCTCAGTGAACAGTTGCCCAACTTACTTAGCTCCACTTTGCTAATGTAGTTTTTCAGTTTTTTTCTTTTGTTTTGTTTCGTTTTTTTAGTTTTTCAGTTATTAATAGTTAACATTTACAGATTATATCCTTTTTAATGGAAAATGTATAAAAATTCGGAAAGAGAGATTTCAACATTTGTTTATGAATGAACAAATTTTATGTTCTTTCCTTGGGAAGGTGGCACAAAGTCCAAACTACTATTTGAGAGATATTAGAGTTTAGTTCATGTTGTATTTTCAAGTCTTTTCCCATGAACTCACCACCAATAGATGTTGATAAAAACATAACGTGAGTACCGTGGCCTGCCAAGGCTACTGCTGTAGATATGATGCCGTAGAGTCGACCAAAGTGAGGTACCTGGGGCTCTGGCTCTGCCCGGGGCTTCGGGAAGATTGCTTGTGGATAGAATACAGAGAGGTTGGTTTCCCAAACGAAGGATTCCCTGTCTTCTGCCTCAGCCCAGCCTGGACAGAGGACATGTTTAGGCTATCCTGACTCCTAATCACAGAACTGAGGCTTCAGCTGGGGCCACGTGAAGTGTGAGTGAAGGCTAGCCCAGGCTGGCATTCTCCCAACACTCATTTGAAAGTGTTTTGGCGATTTCTCAGCAGGAAGCAGTGAAAAGGCATACCAGACAGACTCAGGCTTCCTTCCATTGTCTTGTAACAGGACTTGTGTTTCTGACTTGCAATTTGTCTTTCGTAGGGAGAGACTTGCACGTTTCTAGCATTGGAGGGAGCAGGGACAGGCACACAACAAGCATGTGAGAAAATCGTTACACGTGAGAGGTTCATTACTCTGCAGAATAGAAAGCTTTGATCAAAGTGAACCTTTCCCTTGGACCCCTAAGCTTCTGCATGCCTGTGCACAGAGAGACACTCACTGAGGAACAACTGCTAGAGGAGATCAGGCTCCACTGCGGCCTCATTATTTGGACTTTACAGCAGAGAGCTCCAGGCTGAAATGCCAATTTAACTTTCAGGAGTCTGCTTTGCCTTTGCTTTATCCAGCCAATTCCTGGCCACCTTTCCTAAGACGACTGCCAACAGCCTGGTTTCTATATTTCAGGTAATAAAAGTACTAAGTAAATTTAGTCATTAACTGACAAACAGCAAATCCCTAATTTATGTTGGGGTAATGCAAAAATAAGCCGAAGTACAGTGGCCTGTGTAATCATCAGGGTGCCGAGAATAACTTGGGATCTTTTTGAGATGACTTTAGTACCAGCTTTAAATAACCAAGCAAATGTTTTTGTCTTCGATAATGTTGCCAGGGATGTCTTCTGTCTTGGGGAGTATGCTTTAAATTCAATCAGAAAATGGTTGGTTACCCCTGTACCATTCCGGCCACTGTTGCACCTGTGGCCGTATCTTGCCACATGAGCCTGGTCCTCTGGGAGTCTGCATAGCATCTTCCAGCATCATGACATTCAAGTGGGAAGGAAGCTTCTAGGTCAGTGTCAGCTTGGTTTCTCCATGTTCTGTGACTCAGGTGTGTGTGGCTTCAGGCTACGTAGCTCATAGGTCCTAGAGAAGAACATTGCTGCTGCTGCTGCTGCTGCTGTTCTGAGAAGTCATAATATTAAACTGGCTTTTAATGTCCTACTGATATACCCATAGACTAGGACATTTCTTCAATCTCATTTTGCAGTAGATCATGATTAACACAGAGGCTCTTTTTTTTTTTTTTTTTTTTTTTTTTTTTTCTGAGACACTGTTTGTCTGTGTAGTCCTGGTTGTCCTAGACTCCCTTTGTAAACCAGGCTGTCCTTGAACTCACAGAGATCCTCCTGCTTCTGCCTCCCTGAATGCTGGGATTACAGGCGTGTGCCACTGTGCCCGGCTCATCACTAGACTCTTGTCTAGTCAATGTACACTAAATAAAAAGTTGCAGCCTGCCTTCCTATATAATGTTCTTCACCCCAAGGCTCAAGGACCATTGTAGAAGAGGAGGCAGACGGATTGTAAAAAAGAGAGTTGGTAGATGACTACAACCGAACTTTCCAGACACAGCAGGGCAGTTATACGTGTGACCCTACAGACATTATGACAGTGTACACAGGACCTTCATGAGCTCTATCCAGACAAAACCCCAACGTGAATGTGGCAAGGTGGTTAGCACACAGTCCCATCCATAGCTGAAGAGCTATTGGAAGTTGATAGCTGCTGTGGGCTGGAGAGTCAGGTTTCTATAAGGGTGTGGCCCCTGATAGGTCAACCACACTCCAGGGGATGGCCCCATAGCCACGAATATTTGGAATGTACAAGTCAGACTCTGTGGATTTGGGGGAAAAGAAGAGGGCATGGAAGTGGGTAGGTAAGTGATGGGGATGGACCTTGGAGGAGTTGGGGAGGGGAGTGACTATTTTCAAAATGTACTGTGAAAATTATTCAAAGAGTTCATAAACATTAGTTAAAAATAAAGCACAACAATGAATGCTTATATTACATTCATATTTATTTATCTATCATGTGGGTGGATGTTTGGGAGGTAGTATACAGGTGCAGAGGTCAGAGGACAGCTTTGGAGAATCATGTGTCTCCACTCTGTGGCTCCTGGGCTGAACTTAGGCTGTCAGGCTTTGGGGCAAGTGTCGTTACCCAGCAAGCCATCTCACCAGCCTGGTCTTGTTTGTTTTAGTTTCTAACTATTTTGTTTTGTTGTTGTTGTTGTTTTTAATTAAATAAAGCGACTTGATTGTAATGAACTCACAAGTGAAAACATCACAGAGCTAGTTAAGGTGGCCACTCAAACACTTGTCTCTATATGTCTCTATGAACTTCAGTAAGTAAAACAGGCATTTTGAAGCTATGGAGCTTTGGTTAGGGTTTTAAATTTTACTACCAATTAATTTTCTATGCACTAGTTCACCATAAAAAGAAACCTAAAAATCTCCATGCCCAGATGAATGGATAGTGCAAGTAGACTACATAGACAAAATGGAGTATGTTTCAGCTGTAAAAAAAAAAAAAAAAAAAATGGAATTTGAAAGAAAATGGATGGACTCAGAAAATATAATATTAAGTGAGGTGATCCAAACTCAGAAACAATAGCAAAAATCAAAACCACGTGTTCTTCCTGTTATGTGGATCCTAACCTATAATGTAAATATGCAAACAGGTATAACCGGGGATGTGAAATGACATCTAAAAATGAGACTAAAAACGGGGAATGTTAGATGATGCGGAAGAATGGGGTGTGGGCAAAAGACACATGAGACAGGAAAGATGATATAAAGTTATAGTTTCTCTAGTTTTAACTAATCTGCACAAGTCTTTATTTTTTGTTTATTTTTACACTCCATAATGACATTCAATTAGTTATGAATATCTTGGTAACTTGTTACATAGTGAGTAGAATCTGGCTCTGTACAGAACTGATGCTACTTTTTGTAACCTAGTAATTAGTTTTTTGGGTTTTTTTTTAAAGACAAATAAATTTCTAGGTTACATAATCTGCTCCTGGAATGTTTGCAGTTTGTTAGCATTTATGGGACAAATGTGTCCAGTCTTGACCATCACCATACAGTCATGGCCTAAGTAACCAGGTGACCTAGCACACACTCTGCATCTAGTTTGAATGGTGCATTGTGAGGAAGTTGGAAACGTTCATCGGAAAGAAATGAAGTATCTTGTGTTTTGAAAGCAAGAATATATTCCTTTGATTAATAGGGACTTCCTTGCGGGGGGAAATAAAGACTTGTGTGGACTTACATAGATCAAAGGCCTTTGGCTGCTGTTCCTATGGAGAACGTACTCAGTCTTTCCTTGTTACCAAAACTTTTCCAAACAGGGTGTGACCAGGTGCCTCTTCCTCTCCTGATCCTGATCTTGCTTCTGTATCTTTCTGCCATGGTAGCTACCAACAGTCCGCGTGTCAGCTGTTTTCTATGCTGGAGTGAGTGGCAAATGATGGCAGAGTGTGCTGCTGGGGCTTCTTTCTATTTCTGTCCAACATGAGACTCACACATAGGAGTCCTTGAATGAGGAGGTCTGTGGTGGGGTCTCAACGCTCATCCCCAGGGGAGGCTATCACATGTGAGTCCTTACTGTCCCAGTGTCACTCTTCCCTTGATTTTCAGGAACAGGCTCTGTCCTTGCACTCAGCTCGTGGCCCTCATTGTGAGGCTTCCTTCCCACTTAACGACAGCCCTCTGTGGAAGGGTTGGTTCCAGGTAGCTTGCTGTAACCTCTCACTTTGGGCCAAGAGGGTCCTGTTCCTTTTTCATTCATCTGTGCTTTGCTTGCACTTCCAGCGATCCCTCCTACTCTCTCTTTTGCCCTTCCTGTCTCACCCTGTGAATATCCGTTCCATGATACCTAGAGGCCGGGCTAGGCTGGGTGGCTGCTTCAAAGTCTGCATGGAACAGGGAAATGAAGGGAAGCTGGGATCACGATGACATCTCAGAACCAGCCAGAGCAGAAGCAGCGAGGATGAGGGCTGATACTAAATGAGAGTTTCTGTCCTTAACCCCTGGCCCTGCCATTGCTAGAACCAAGAGAGAGAAGGATGTGCGACATCAGAGGTTAATGCAGCGGCCGGTCTGCCAACACAACACACTTGCCCCATCAACACGATTCCATCTAGCCTGTTCCATGCATGAGGGACAGATTATGCTTGTTGGCGTTTCAGTGGCCTCTTCATAAACCTCACTGGCTCTAAAGAAAAATCGACGAACAAAACAGTGTACCATTGATTCAACAGGCCGTGGAATGTACAATTTATTTTTGGCAAAACCGTCTAAGCACATGTCTGAGTAACTGAGTCATATGTTTAATACCGACTTCAGTGTGGAGAGGAGTTTAAACCATAAACTTGACTATCAAATGTGAGAATTTCAGAACCAAACATTGCCTGTCTGTATTTGTACATATGGTAATGTAGAATACAACAAAGCGTCAGGTTTATGTTCCTCCCTCGGGTCTATTGGTACTACAAGACTACAATGCGGCCTAAGAAAACACTACATCTTAATTTCAGGTCAGGTAGCGCCAAGCATCAGCAGCACCCTGGGGGGATGGGGGCAGGCTGAGAAGAGCTCTGTGGTCATGTGTAGACCGAGCAGGACTTTACTTCAGGGAGATTCCAGGGTTATTAGCTCAGCAAGTTCAAGAGTTCAGAACAGCATAAAGTCCCCACATAATATTTTATAGACTTCATGAAACAGAAGTGAATTATGCCAACATTACAGACAACCAACACCATTTACTCCTCTGCCAGTCCTCTGGATGGCACTGTGTCAGTCCCATGATTTTTTTCCCCTATGTCATTACCTTTTATAATTACATGATATAAAATTGAGTTTTACACCTCCAACTCAAAGACAATAAAATATGCTGCCGTGAAGTTAAAAACCTGGGTTTTCGTATAGATTTTAAAGAAAGAATATTTAAATTTAAATATTTTATATAACTCTACACACAGACACATACACACAATTCAAAACAATTTTTAAAAAAAGAACCAAAACAACCCAGGTGGCTTACAGGAAAAAATAGAATTAGCGATAACACACTAACATCTTTGTCAGACACACACACACACACACACACACACACACACATACACACACACACACACACAACTAAAAGCAAAAAAATCGCTAAACAACAGTGGCATTATTTTACTCATGTCAACTGATTAATAAGTAACTTCTATATTAAATCGACTTAGAAGCAAATTCTGAAGTTTGATTGTGGACTAGACACTTTGACAGTACTGTTCATGGTTCCTTGTGTGGCGCAGTGTGTGTTCAGTGTTTGTGCCAGGGAAGAGGTCAAATGGATAGGAACAGAAAGTGGATGGGCATGTACGGTCACACTCGGGAAGCTGCCATGAGGGTGAAGGATACATCGGCTGTTCTGTCCAGGTGACCTAGGCCTGGTGGCTGCTGGGTAAATCTCTCTGTATCTGCCTTGTGACGTTCATGGATGAACTTGAGCATAGGCAACTGGGAAGGTCATACTGACCGAACAATCATGTAAGAGATTTTTTAAGTGACTCATTAAAAGCAGAATCTCTTTGCGCGTTTGTTTGTGCTTCTGGGACCCCATGACGCAGGGTTCCCGCAGCACAGGCTGAGGTGGCCAGGTTTCTACAATCAAAGCCAGATAGAAACCATCCAAGGCGATCCAGAAGAAATGTTGTGGGATCCCACTGAACATGTGCAAAGTGGTTTTTCCTTATGTTGACAATTACAAGTGGACAATTACAACTACACGGATACTGAGGTATGTGTGTTGGGGTTGGTGTGGGAGGATTCACTCTATCAAGTTTTCTACCCTCTCACCCTCTTGTGTTCACATCCTTCTCCCATGAAGGAGCAAGGGCAGGCTTCCTGTATGCCTATGGACGGTTCTACCACTTCCTTATTGGTTGATTTTGCAGGAGGGGACCAAACCCTGGCCTTTGAGCAAGCAACGTGAGCACTCTACCAATGAGCACCACCTGCAGTTCCACTCCCTCCCTAGTCAGTATTTGGAGCTAAGACTAAGAGGCTAGAAGCAGACCCAGAAGCAGTGCTGGCTTGATGCAACCTGTTAACTTTTTACTCAAATGTAAACTACATCCCTGTCCTCTCATGCAGGAGAGTCACAGTAATCTTCAGCATACACAATAGGCTCAAAGAACAGAACCGGTTTCCACCCCCACCCCCAACCCTTTCAGTAAGTGCAATAAACAAATATTCATATGAATACACTCAAAAACCTGGAGTGTACAGATGCATTTGCAGATTACAGACAAGAAGCTCTAGGCTATTTGCGTTTGTCCTTTTTTAGTAAGGACCCAGACTTCTCTAAACAGCACCCCCAAAGCTGGAGTAAGTTGTTGCAGACACGAAAATTACTTAGAGGACAGACCTGAAGGAGGAAGCTTTGCCGTGGAATCCACACATTACACTAATGTTTGGATCAGCAACAGCCTGTCACCTGGTGACCAAAGATAAGCCACAGTTGCTTACTGCTCAGGTAGCTCGGATGCTCCCGTTGTGCTACAAGAAAAATGAGGATGTTAAGGAAAAAAAGAGAAAATCTACCTCTTCTCTTTGGTGTTTATATTTCCTGACACTTCTGATCATGTGATAAGATTTATGGCCAAGTGTCATTTCCCTTGGCAACCAACCTTTTAGAAGCCAGCCTGCGCATTTCCCTTGGTGAGCGTGGGCACTCAGTATGCAGTGGTCAAGCCTAGAGGAGATGCTGCCACAGACATGCCTGTGATTGTACACTGTACTCATGTGACTCCTCTCAACCTTCAGAGGATAAACTGTCTGATGCTTTGACTAAAGTTGACTATTGGATAAGACTTTAGTCCACTTCATTTACTGACTCCAGTTCCTCCATATCCCACCTCCAAATCGAGCAGTAAACACCACCACAATGATTTCCACTGTGGCTGTGCAAATTTGCACTCCCACCAAGGATGGATGAGTGTTATTCTCACTCCACATTCTCACTAGTATGAGCTGGCATTTGTTTCGTTGATCTTAGCCATTCTGATGGGAGAAAAAATGAAATCTAAAAGTAGTTTTGATTTGCATTTCCCTGATGCCTTAGGATGCTGAACATTTCTTTAAGTATTTCTTGGCCATTGGGGTTTTTTCTTTTGAGAATTCGTTGTTTAAATCTGTACACTTTTTACGACTAGGTTATTGGTTTTGTTGAGTTTTTTTGAGTTCTTTATATATTTTGGATATTAGGCCTCTATCAGTGAATAGTTGGAAAATAATCAGTTCCCATTTTGTGACTGCTGCTTTGCCTAAGGACGGTGTCCTTTGCCATGCAGAAGCTTTTCAGTTTCCTGAGGTCCTATTTATCGTTGATCTTGATACCTGTACTATCAATGTTTTGCTCAGGAAGTCTTTTCCGGTGTCAATGAGTTCAAGGCTATTCCCTACATTCTCCTCTGCTTCCTATTTTATTTTATTTTATTTTATTTGTTTGGTATTGGTTGGTAGGTTTTAATTACTGCTTCTATTCCACTAGGATTGATAGGTCTGTTTAATTTGCTTGTCTGAGCTTCATTTAACTTTGGTAAGTGGGATGTATTGAGAAAAGTATCCATTTCGTTTAGATATTCTATTTCGGTGGAGTGTAAGTTTTTAAAGTACATCTTTATGATTCTTTATATTTCCTTGATCTGTTGTGACCCCCTCTCATCTCTAATTTTGTTAATTTGAATACCTTCTGTCCTCCTTTTAGATAATTTGGATAAAGGTTTGTCAATCTTGACTTTTTCAAAGAACCAACTCTTTGTTTCATTGATTTTTTGTTGTTGTTGTTGTTGTTTCTATTTTATTAATTTCAGCCCTGACCTTGCTTATTTCTTGATAGCTGCTCCTTTTGAATGTGATTTCTTCTTTTTATTTCAAAGCTTTAAGGTGTGCTGTTAAGTTACTAGTGTGAGAGCTCTTCAATTTTTTTTAAATGTAGTGCCATGTACTTGCACCTTCAATGTGTTCCATAAATTAGGATTCATTCAATTCTAGAAAGTATTTAATTTCTGTCTAGAACCATTTTTAATTCAGTTAGTAATTTGTTCAGTTCCATGAGTTTGTAGGTTTTCTCTTGTTGTTGATATCCAGCTTTAATACATGGTGGCCAGATAGGATATAGAGTGTTATTTTAGTTTTCTTATGTCTGTTTGAGACTTGCTTTATGTCCAAGTATGTGGTCAGTTTTGGAGATGGTTCCATGATGGGCTGAGAAGAAGGTCTATTCTTTTGTTTTAAGTGAAATGTTCTTGTCTGAGTGATCTGTCTATTGTTGAGAGTGGGGCATTGAAGTTTCCCACTATCCGTGTGTGAGGGTCAATGTATGATTTAAGTATAGTAGTGTTGCCTTTATGAGCATGGGTGTCGTTGTGTTGGTGTAGAAATAAGAACTGCAATGTCTTCTTTCTGGGTTTTCTCTTTTATTCTATAGTGTCCTTCCCTATCTCTTCTGAATATCTATTTTGTCAGATATTAAGATGGTTGCACCAGCTTGCTTCTTAGCTTGATTTGCTTGAAATATCTTTTTTCATTTTTTTTCCTGATGTGATGTTTATCCTTGATGTTAAGATGTATTCCTTGGATGTAGCAGAAGGATGGATGCTATTTTTGTGTACACTCTGTCTGCACCTCTTTGTTGGGGAATTGAGAACTGAGACCATTGGTGTTGAGAGATATCAGTTACCTGTGTTCTTTTATCCCTGTTATTTTGTTGCTGTTGTTGTTGTTGGTGGTGGTGGTGGTGGTGGTGGTGATGGTGGTGGTGGTGGTGATGGTGGTGGTTTTATCCTGGAATGTCTTATGTTCTACATCTATTGGGATGGAAAGTTTTGCTGGGTATAGCATTCTGGGTGGCATCTGTGGTCTCTTAGACTCCACATATCTGTCCAGGATATTCTGGGTTTTAGAATCCGCTTTGAGAAGTCAGATGTTATTCTAGAAGGTTTGCCTTTAAATGTGACTTTCTTTTTCCCTTGCAGCTTTTAATATTGTTTTTTTGTTCTGTACCTTTAGTGTTTTGATTCTTATGTGCTGATGGGACCTTCTTTTCCGGTCCAATCAATTTGATGTTCTGTGTGTTTCTTGTGCCTTTATAGACATTTCTTTCACTGTGTTAGGAAAAATTTGTTCTATGATTATGTTGAAGATGATGCCCGTGGCTTTGACCTGGGTTTCTTCTTATTCTATTCATATTACTCTTAGATTTGGTGTTTTCATAGTGTCCCAGATTTCCTACATGTTCTGTACCACAATTATTTTTTAAATTTAAGGTCTTCTCCCCCACCCCCAAGGAACTCATTTCTTTGGAGAACAGGAGGGAGAGGTGAAGATCTGCAGTTGGTCTATCTGCTTCATAGAACTTAATTTTAATTTCTATCCTGAGAAACACATTGGACAAACATGCTTATAGACCCAAGGATCCAGATTCGACAGTACTTGTCTAAGCATCACATAGCTTTGCATTCCCCCCTGAATTTACATTTTAATTTACCTCAAACCCTGAACAATCATCATTTGCTACAGTCAGACTAAAATTGTGTAACACTCTGAGCAACCAATCTACTAACCTTTGTCTCATCTCTCCCAAACACCCCAAGGAATAGAACACCTCCTTCATTTCCAAAAAGAAAGCGCCTTGCTTGACACAAAGAGAATGTGAAATATTTCTTTATTTTCTTCCCAATGCCACCTCCATGGACAGGACATTTCTACGTTATTATATTAGTACACATGCTGCTTTCTTTATAGCTAAATCAGCTTTCTTATTTTTTTTATAACTTATTTAATTTTATTTGCCTGCATGTATGTCTGTGTGAGGGTGTCGGATACCCTGGAACTGGAATTATAGACAGTTCTGAGCTGCTGTGTAGGGGCTGAGAATTGAACCCGGGTCCTTTGGAAGAAACCCAAGCAGGTGGTGGAGAACAAGTAAAGACAGAGAAGAGGGGCACATGGCAGTGATACTGGCAAAGCCTGAAATAAGAATTTAGCTGAATCTCATAAGAGGGCAGAGGGCAGAGGGCAGTGGGCAGTGGGCAATGGCAGAGTCAGCAACATGAACAGCCTGAGGAAAAACATACTACCCTCTCCCTGTGTGTGGCACTTCTCCCCCTCCCTCCCCCCCACACCCCCCCACCGCAGGATTTTTCTAACAACCCACCTGTGTCTTAACTGTATTTGTTATGCACACTGAGTAATAAGCACCTTTGGCTGACCAGCTGGGGCAGCCTGCCTTGTGTGATAAGGGAACTTGCTGAGGAAAGAGTTAATTTGGCATGTGTATCTTCAGGTACCAATCCATCAGTGAAAGAAACCAAGGAAGGCAGCAGGAACCATAGTAGACCTCTACTTACTGGCTTGCTCCTGCTGGCCTGCTCGGCTAGCTTTCTTACAGAATGTAGAGCCACCTTCCCACACATGGTGCCATCTGCAATGGGCTGGGCTCTGTCATTTAAAAATCAAGAAAATGCCCCACAACTGTGTCCACATGCCAGTGTGATCAAGGTAGTCCCCCAGTTGAAACTCCCTCAGATAACTCAGGACAGTGTCAAGTTGAAGGTAACTAGGAGGCTCCTCTCCCTGTGCCTATGGCCAGGAATCCCAGGGTGATACACTGTGTGACCCAGATCCATGGTCCATTTCTCACAAAGCAATCAATCCTGCTGTCTAGGGCAACCGTGTCAGGGTCTGCTGAACTTAACCATGCTGTCTTCAGTGTACCTCGTGGCCCTCCTTCTGTTCCTACCCAGGCGAGCCTTTCCACGGGGCTTCTCAGTGATAGTCTCTGGTCTGAAAGAGCAGGAACACACCAGTGTGCACACAACCAAAGCTAACCTTACAACAGAAGTGACCCAGAGCTTCAGCCATGTGCTACTCAGTAAGAATTAGTCATTCGCTTTAGCTGTCACTCAAGAGGACACACTAGGTATGGGGAATTTCCAAAGAGGACAGGAAGGGTGTGGGAGCAGCCTCGGGCTTGAGTCTAGAGCCGACATTTAAGCCGCTCCCTCGCTCCTCTGCACTCAGCATCTTTCATAAAAGTGATAACTGAGTGCAGAAACAGCTGGTGTTGAATTCTGTTCTTCAACCTCACAATTCAGAAGATACCATCAACAATGCAAAAATACCTTCTCAGAGAAACACTTTGAATTCTACTTTAGTACCTACATTGTGTGTTTGATTTTAAAATACCCCACCTTTCAAAGCTCGGATCTAGAAGAGAGAGGAATATGCAGATGAGCTCAGGACTGTCAAGCTGGAAGACAGATCTTTTCTTTAAACAAATCCCAAACACAAGGAGATATCTCAGAAAAAAGGTAATACCCTAGAAATCCATGTTTTCCATTTGCCCCAGAAACACGATGCTATATGGTCCTCCTTCAGGATCCACTGGACAGAGTGGCTGAGTGTGTGCACTCTTTGTTTCTCTGTCTCTGCGATGTCTGTATATTGCTTTTTATGGCTAGAGGCTTGACTAGACTCAATGTAGGCTTCTTTTGGCCAGACTGTTTTATAATCAGTCGTGTGCATTTCTGTTCCTCTGACCACAGATTCCCCCAGGAGCTTGTGATGATATATTGATCATCCTTCCAGTATCGGGAGCTCAAACAGCCTATTAACAATTTGTTGTCTACTTTCTCGAGCACTCTGGCCATTTCCCAGATAAGTTCATTTACTCTCTGCTGAAAATGGAGGTTTTTCTAATTAGATCATTTCCTGACCTGATGGAATTCTAAAAAGTAGAATTTCTTATCATCTGTTTGGTTTCCCCGAGATGAAGCTTATTCAGAAAGGGCAAAATAAATGATGCTTTACTGTTACTGATCATTGCCTCAAGTTATTGCCCTAGAGCCCTCTGAAATTAACATTTGGGTTATATAGATTTATATAATATATATCATACATGTAGCAAAATAAAAAAAGTAGACAAATATATGTGATACAGTTTTAGACATCGATAAAAGCCTTGGGATTTTATAAATCTGCCATTCTCCTTGTTTGCTTTTAATTGTTCTGTCTGTCACCTCTAATATACCATCCTTTGTTGTCTGTCTTCACTGCTATAATAAACACTCTCACAGAGGCCTTTCATTTCCTTTTTAATTGCTGTGCTCAGATCTTAGAAGAGCAGATCATACACACCAGATACTCAATAAGTGTTTGTTGAAAATTAATTGGTGACACTGGAAGTTTGCGGGGTTTTTTTTGTTGTTGTTGTGTTTGTGTGTGTGTGTGTGTGTGTGTGTGTGTGTGTGTGTTGTATTTCTCTGTGGTACGTGTCTTTGTGAATATGTGTACATGGTCATAGTCTCTGCCTCTGCCTCTCTCTGTGTCTCTGTCTCTCTCTGTGTCTCTGTGTCTGTGTCTGTGTGTCTGTGTGTCTGTCTGTGTGTCTGTGTGTCTGTGTGTCTGTGTGTCTGTCTGTCTGTCTGTCTGTCTGTCTCTCTCTCTCTCTCTCTCTCTCTCTCTCTCTCTCTCTCTCTCTCTCGGGTATTCTGTGTATAAAGATAGAAAGAGAAAGCAAGAGAGTAGGAGCACTAAGATGAGAACTGACCGAGCCATTACATTTAAGCAGATTTAGTGGGAGGAAGGAAATTACTCTGAGGAAGGAAAATCATACAATTGTGTTTTCAAAAAATTTTTAAATGGTTTATAAGATGCAGTCTTAGTTATTCTTCTTTTGCTGTGAAGAGACACCATCGCCATGGCAACTTATGGGAGCAAGAATTTATTTGATGCTTACAGTTTCAGGGGATTAGAGTCTATAACCACCATGGTGGGAGAACAGCAAGAGACTCAGAATGGTATGAGTCTTTTGAATCCTCAAAGCTGGTGTCCAATGACACACCTCCTCCAACAAGGCCCCACCTCCTAATCCTTCCCAAGCAAAACCACCAACTGGGGAGCAAATATTTAAACATATGAGGCTACAGAGGTTATTCCCATCCAAACCACCACAGATGGAGAAGGGAGTGGACTATTGGGTTAAAACAATTATATTAATTTAGCACTATATTGGCAGGGCATTCCAAAACTGGGTATTTAGATAATTTCTCTCTATACTTAGCTCTTTGGCAAACCCATCTAGTTATTAAACTAATTCATTATCCCTTCCTTCTTTCTCCAGCTCCCTCTTTTTGACTCTGAAATGCATAGCTTGATAAATACCAAAATTCAAATAGCCTAAAATCCAAGCTGAATCTCCCAGGTCAACATTCCAAGATGTCCAATAAAGAGCTCAGTGTTTGAAAAAGAGACATTATCTGTTCTTACCACTGTCTCCATTTCTTCCTGTGGAATAATAAGAAAGTCCATTCCCTCATGCATCAGGTTAAACTTTCTTGAAATGTTCCTTGGAATATCTCTTCTTGTAGCTTCTGGGGAGGCCCAGAGTTTGTTCAAACACAGGTATGTTTTATTAGGAGACGGTCTGCTCTAGGTAGGTTTTACTGTGAGGGAGCCCAGTTCTAGAATGACTAAGGATTTGTTAAGCATCTCTGATGACTACAGGAAGAGATTCAAGAAGATGGTGAACCCCTTCCACTGCCCACCTGGACCATGTGACTCACTTCATTACCCACCATGAGCACATGATCCTCCCTGTTACCCACCAGGACCATGTGACCTTTTCCATTGCCCACTATAACCAAGAGACCCCCAATCTTGACCACTAGGAGAACTGCAAGATCATTTAGAAATGCCCAGACCACACCAATCTCACACCTATTTTCAGAATGTTAACTGTGAGTGCCAGGCTTATACATGCCTGAGGAATCCCTTTCAGTTTTTGATGGCTAGCTATGGATTGAGAGTCACTGGGCCAGGTTATTGCACCTGGTATCACACACACACACACACACACACACACACACACACACACACACACACACACACCTTCCTCTAATGATAAGGATGGGTTCCTTAAATCTGATCCTCACAAGGCCACCACCCATGTCCCAGAGAGGCTTTCTTAGGGCAATAATGAAGGCTGAGCTGCAGTCTTCAAAACTTAAGTGATTCCCCAAATACTTGTGGGAAAGTGTAACATTTAAAGATTTCTCATTATAAATACTCTCTCTCTCTCTCTCTCTCTCTCTCTCTCTCTCTCTGCATTGTGACAGTAGCTGGTCCAGTTTCAGATGATTTGGTTATCTTATCTGTGGCTACAGACTGCACTCTTCAGTTGTGGAAAGAATAAATGATTTAATGTTTAAGTGGTTAACTTTACCCACCTCATCAAAAGTGCTCACAGACACAAAGTGTTACTGTTGGGAGCTCATATCAGCATTAGTATCAGAGACTTCCTTTGCTCTCTAGGCCTTCCACATATATCACCTTTCTCATTTCTGTTCTTAGAGTCAAAGTAGGGATTCAGTTGAAAGACTCTTCATTGTATAAATTGATGACTTCAACACTTCATGGTATGGTTGAGGAGAAGGTTTTTTATTATAGATATGAGGGAGAGAACATCCAGAGGCATCCGGAAGAGTCCAGACACAAAGAAGTAGACTCAACGGGGCCAGCAGACTGATCTTGGCCATAAAAGGGTGGTGGGTAGAGAGAAGATGAAGAGAGAGTGGCATGAGAGAGAGCATAGCTGAAGTAGCCGGGTTATGAGGAGAATGAGAAGCTGGGAGAAGGAGGCTCCTGAGCTGGAGGAAAGTAAGGGTTGGACTGAGGCAAGAAGAGTTGAAAAGAATCAGGGTGCCAGCATGGGCTCTGGAATGTATAACAGGTTCTTGTGATACAGAGGAAGCCTGGAGGGCAGTGTGGGCTTGGGTAAGCTAACAGACACCACCAGTAGCCATTTGCCCCTTTTCCCAGCGATATGGAAGATGGCTCCTTTTGGTAGAGGGGAACCAGCTTCACACATTCCTAAAGAATGCTGGCTTTTGTCTAACTACCAAAATTTGGGGAAATGGAGTTTTCTTTAGAACTGAGGTTCATTTAGTTTCTATATATTTCTATGACGATATGACTGGCAGGATCAAGCATTAAACTATAGCCCCAGTGATCAAATACATTAACCTGAGGGTGGGTGAAACCATGGAGGCAAACCTGCCCAAGTGGACCTTCACATGGATTCTGCTGGCACACACCATCTTGTCCAGTGTTTTATAAGCTTATTTTGAATGGTTTCAAAGTTTTACATGTATGTGTTTTATACCTCCATAGATGACAGTTTCTTTAAAACCATACACTGTAACTTTTCTTTTCTATTTGTCCATGAAACTTAGAAAACGTTGATTCCCGTAACAGATGTTTAATAAATGCTGGTTGGCTGAAAAAATATAGATTTGAAATTGTTTCAGACATTTCCTGCTTAATTTGGTCTGTAAGTGTACATAGTACATTTATTTATACTCCTGCTTAAAAAAAAATAAAATAAGGCCATATTTGCTGCCGGCCAGATGAAGTGTCCAAGGGAATCTCTGCCAATAGCATGCATACTTGATTTGAAATTTAACGCTGTTTAAACAAAAATTTCAAGACATATTGACTAAATCTTTCTGACTGTTGAAGTTAAACTACCATGTCTCCACACTCAGAGAACACTGATAGTTTTGGCTGCAGCTCTTTCCTCAGAGGTTATGTGCTAAAAGAGCCAATATAAAACAAACGATGATGAGGAAAATAAAAGGAGATTATGAAGTGAATATCATTTTGTGAGCAGGAGAAATGCCTATCGTCAGCCTCCTACTGTGTGTCAGCCACATCGTTTTCTGAGGCCGGGATGTCCTGACACACAGAGCCCAGTGGAGTTCCCTTCATCGGGCCTCTAACAATCTGTGTCAAGATGAGGAGGAATCTGAAAAGGAGCAGCGTTAGAATTCCGTATCATGACTGTACGGATGCAATCCTCCATCTGGGATCAGTGTTTACGAAGCAAGAAAGCCTGACTAGGAAACTGTGCCACAGCTCTTGGTATCTTTTGAGTCACTTCACCTGTGGGTAATCTGATTTACCATCTTTTGTCATCCAATTTGTGCCCGTGAGTCTGAAAGGCTGGTGTTTGAGTGATTGGGACAGAAGACACAGGTGGCATAGTTAGTTTCTTGGAGAAAAGCCATGTTATTGAGAGTCACAGCACATACACCAGTGGAAGGTGGAGAAAGGCATGCACTCTTAAGTCTCATGACGTCTTGTGTTTCTGCCGAGACAGAGGTGAGCTGGCAAGACAGAAGATAACCATTTCCTCTTGAGTGGTTGTCTTGAACAGGACTGTAGTATATTTTACTCCACGAACCCAACCCCTGTGAACCATCAGTTTAATATAATTTGTCTCATTAGAGGATCCAGTTGACTCTCATACTCCCGAAGAGCAAATACCTTCCCTATTTACTAGAGATGAAAAAAAAAATAGCCTTGGTTGTTCAGCCTCAGATTTTCATCTTTTACTGAGTGACATTGGTGATCCTACAGGGAGCCTCTGTGGCTTCTCAGCAATGGTGTTTCCTGATTCTATTTCTCCTTCATCGGAAGATGGAAGAGAGAGTGAGTTTTGTAAAACTCTAACCTCAGTACAACTGGTTCAGCTGTTAGCTCTTAAAATTGGTTTTGGTCATTAAACCCCTATATATAGCAGCCAGAAGACAAAGAGGGGGGGAACCTTGGACTGAATAGTGTTTAACTGCCAAATAGCCCCTCTAACTGCTGTGTAACAGGAGGAGGTGGGGCCTTACCATCTGCGCAGCAGCCATTGTGCTCTGTCGGGTGGAAAGGCCACCAGTGGGGGTAGCTGTGCTGCCCCTTAACCAGTTATTCACAGACAGGGCGGAGGAGTACTTTGCCACTGCAGTGGTACATTCTTCAACTATAACCCAAAAGGAACTAATTGCTACCATAAAACTCTAGCCTCTCAGGGAATTGCTGGCCCTCTATGAACCCTGGGAGGAACAGGCAGGTGTCAATGGTCTGCAAATTTGGTCTTTGTACCACAACAGATTGTTGAGAGTGACCAGGAGAGACTTCTTCATGTAAGTGCCCTTTGTCAGTTCCCACGGGTGTACCAGCTGCTTTGTTGCTTTGGCACAACCCATTGAAAACCCAAGGGAAAACATGACCCCACTCAGCTGGCTCCATTAGATGTTCACAACACAAAGAGGCTTATGGATTTGTTCCAGAGCTTGGTTTTGGGGCTGGTTAATACCAATACTGCATCCTAGCACTGTCTCTCACTGTAGTGTATACTTGCTTCACTGTACCACTTGCCATGTACAACACAAAAAGTACATTCCTGGTTTATTTCCCTGCCCTTGACCTTTGATGGGCTGCAGCTCCTCTTTATTTCCAAATGAGCTCCAGATGAGTCCTGAAGCTCCCAATATCTCTGTTTCTCTTATTTCTTTGTTTTAGCTCTCTTTGGTAAACAGATTAAAATAATTTGGCTCTTGTTGAATGATTCAATCTATCTTTGGTCTAGTCTTTAAAAAAAATGGACTGTTCATAAGTTAAAGGCTAAACAATACATATTCTCGAGCTGTGTTGCAAGGCTGGCTTCAGAAGCCCCTGACATGTCTCTTGACATTGTACCATACCCTGTGGGAATGCAGATGCTCTAAGGAGTCCCTCAGAGTGTTGAGACAATGGACCTCAAGGACATGGGAGTTTTTCTAAGAATCTCATGTCCAAGGTAGGAAAGGACCCAAGCCAGAGGAGGGAACTTGTCCCCAGCAAGAGATTTCACGCAGCTTTTACAACTTGCTAGGCCACTTAGAAGGTGAGCCTGGTCCAGATGATGGCGGGTTAAAGATGAGCTATCCACGAGTTGACTGGGACTACTTAGATGGGCACATCCCTGGCCCTCTATTGAAACTGTGATCTCACTTCAGGACCCAAATGTGGGCTCTAGGGGCTTGCTGGACCTCTTTTCCCTCTTCCCAATGTGGCCACATTGAGTAAATCTTTTTTTCTTCTGCTTAATGCTTTAATTTGGCTCTTTTAATTGGCTTGCTGAGGACAAATGGTTATACCTGACTTGCTATACAAGTTGTAACCCTCCAAGTTTAATAGCACTTTCTGTTGCATGAGACCTAAAGTTTCCTTGGAAACTTTTGTGACAAATTCAACTCTTAGGACTCTGATGGGGTCACAGTCAACAGTTTATCCCTTTCCACTGAATTCTACTCTGATAGAAAGACATTAGTGAGTTAGGGTATTGAAATAAAATCCAGCTTTCAGAATAAAAGCAGATTCTTTGGAGTGGCAAGTAGGGCATCATTCTAAACAACTAGCTGGCAAGCAGTGTTGTCGAAGTAGATTATACTTGTCTAATTGGCTCATGGGCTTGTCACCCACAATCACTGTTGTCCTTCTCAGTAAGACTTTCAATCTGCTGAAGACAAGAACACATTTGAGTGTTTTTTTTTAACAGTGATGATTTCTGAGATTTGTAACCTACATCAGTTGTTACCTATAATAGTTTTTTGATTATATATTTATGTGGTTTGTATGAATAAAATAAATATTGTTCCTTGTGTATCTTGAAGTGTATTTTAACTATTAGTGTATTTTACTTATTAACTTACCAGGAAACTGGGACAGAGGGGAGGACATCCTATTGGGACGCTAGATGAGAGAAGCATGGGAGAATAGCAAAGTAGAAGGATCCAGAGGGTCCTAGAAACCTACAAGTAGAACAATATGATAGGCAGATTTGGGCCCAGGGGTCCCGCTCAAACTATGGCACCAGCCAAGGACAATACAGGCGGTAAACTTTAAGCCCCTACCCAGATCTAGCCAATGGACAGAACATTCTCCACAGTTGAGTGGAGAGTGCGGTATGACTTTCACACATATTCTGGTGCCTCACATTTGACCATGTCCCCTGGAGGGGAGACCTGGTGGCACTCAGAGGAAGGACAGCAGGTTACTTATCACTTGAATGCATGCATATAGATGCTGTGAAGAACATGTGGAGGTCAGAGGAAAACTCCAGGGAGTTCATTCTGTTGTTCTACCATGAGTGTCCTGGGGGTTGAACTCAAGTTGTTAACCTTAGCAGTAGTTAGCTTTGTCCTCTGAGCTGTCCAGCCAACCTGCAAAGTATCTTCAGTCATATGTTATTGGTTAAGTATGGTAGCTCATATCCATGAGTTTAGCACTCAGAGTGCAGTAAAAAGATTGCTACAAGTTCAGGATCAGCCTGGGCTGCATATTGATTTCTAGGTAAGCCTGGGCTACTGAGTGAAGCCCTGCATCAAAAAGCCAAGAATAACAACATTAACAAGACCAAAATCCAAACCATGTCACCGAAATAAGCCAGCTGTTGTTTAATTAGTCATAATTGCACTATGCTGTTGCTCTCAGAGAACTGTATCCTGGGATAAATTAACATACAGAATTATAAACTACTGGCATTTTTTGTTTGTTTTTAGATATAGAACTTCTCTTTGTAGCCTTGGCTATCCTGGAATTTACTGTGTAGATCAGGCTAGCCTCAAGCCCAGAGATATTCCTGCCTCTGCCTCCTAAGTTCTGGGATTAAAGCTGTGAGCCACCACTGCCCAGCAAAAATCCTTTGGCATTTTCAGAAGAGTAAGTTTATGGTGGATGAAATTTTATTGTATTGTATTTGAATGTGGGGTTATTCTTTGGTTCTTATGGTATAGAACATTGGTTTCTTTCAATATGAGTTAAATAAAAAAAAAAATGTTGTCTTGAAAAATGCTATTTTATTGCAACGATGAAAATACTTTATCTAATATATTACTTTTTGTCCATCACAAAACGTTCAGTGATGGTTTCATTCCTAAGTTTGACTATGTTTTAAGCAGAAGCCAAACACTCAGTTGCCACATGCTGGCAACATAATGGTGTCTTTTACAGAAATAATGCCACGCTTTCAAGCTATGCATATCAATATTCCTCTAGAGCTGTGGGCAAGCTAGCTGCCAGGATTGAGGATCATGTGTCAGCCCAGGGCTTCCACTACAGATGATTTGCAGCAATGTGGTGAGATCTTTCTGGTGTTCTGCAGCAGTTTCATGAGAAATGGCTGAAGCTTTGCAGCAATGTTGTAATACCAGACTGGAGTTTGGCAGCACTATGACATCTGTCTGACGCTTGGCAGCGATGCCATGCTCTTTGTCTGATGCCTTGTGGCAATGTCACAATATGGTCCTGGAGCTTTGTGGCAATGTCTTGATACCCGGCTGGAGTTTTGTAGGAACGTCTAAAGTTACTGAATTCCAGCCATGGCTTTCATTTTCCTCTTAATAAAAAAATGAACTAATTTCTTTAATTCATTGCCTCAGAAGTGGGAAACTATCTGAGCTCTTTCCTCCCCATCTCCTCGTTGACCTTTTCTTCTTTAGTTAACTCAAAATTTGTTTACATCTTTCTAACTTCAATGTTCCTTCAGCTGTACAGTGGATAATCCACCTGTGTTCCTTAATGAGCTAGTGACTGAATACTGAGCTGGGGAGAATCATACAGCGTGTCCTGTTGAATGGGTGGTGGACCATCTTTGTGATGTCACAAGTTACTCAGCCAGGCTGTAACTGCCCTTGCTGCACAGGCTAATGGTGCCACAAGATCTTTCTGAAAGGCTTATTGGGATAACTTGGAGCTGCGGGCTCTCATATCAAAGGAAAAGAACATAGTGTGGTTATTTATACAAATTAAATAAACATACTAGGTGGGGCTTACATAGTAATCTCTACAAATCCGCACACATTAATGGGGAACAAAGTGCATCATGAATACACACACACACACACACACACACACACACACACACACACACACACACACACACTTTCCTCTAACACACTAAGGCTCTTGGACCTCTGCTTCTGTCACTCTTTCCTAACACTAACCTCCTCAGGCCCCAGAGAACATCTACTTTGTTTAGTTAATTTTGGAGCACTGAACCATAGTTTTAAAGCAGCCTTCACCTCCTATGTAGTTTTGTGAGGTGTGACATTCTGGTTCCTTCGCGTTGTATACATATCAGCCTTGGTCAGCTGGAGCACTTCAATCCTCACCAGTGGAGTAGCTGGAGCGCTTTAATCCTCACCAGTGATGCTCTGGAGTAGCTGGAGCGCTTCAATCCTCATTGATGATGCTTTGGAGTAGCATCCCGGCTGTCTTTGACCTGCTCCCACTCCAGCTTCTGCCCCTTCATCAGCATGCCCAACTCACTCACCTTTAGAAAAGGAAATGCAACCTCAATCAGAGAAAAGAGCTGCCGAACTGCCGTTTCTTTCTTTCTTTCTTTTCTTTTCTTTCTTTCTTTTTTTTTTTTCTGTTTTGGTTTTTTGAGACAGGGTCTCTCTGTGTAGCATTGGCTGTCCTGGACTCAGTTTGTAGACCAAGCTGGACTTGAACTCACATTAATCTGCCTGCCTTTTGCGAGTGCTGGGATTAAAGGCATGCACCACACGCCCTGCCCAACTGCCTTTTCCTAAACCGTTTTACACTCATGAAAGCAAACTCACAGGATGTCTGGAAACCGTGCGGTGCTGGCTCTGCTCTTAACTGGGATTCCCTGCCCATGAGCGTCCCTGCCTGTTATGGCCACCAGGTTATTTTTCTGTGGGATAAGGTATTTGTCCCAGAGTTCTTGCTAGTGGGTAGAAGCTGAGAGCTTTATTTCTAGAGAATTTATACCTGTCTCTGTGTCCTAATGATGCTCACAGCTTTTAACATGGTTAGCTGAATAAATATATGAGGGGGCACAGAACCTCCCCTTCCCCCCCTCCCGGCTTTACCCTCCCCCTTTTATTTTCTTCTTTCCCTTGCTCTGTCCCAACTTTCCTTCTTTTTCTCCTTTTTTGGTTACTGTAGCACCAGCACTACAAAAATAGCAAGAACTAAAAACTAGAGTTTGAATAAGGTCTGAGGTCGTTTATATGATTTCCATGGGTCCCCATGTCTATAAAAGGGGAAGCTGGATAATTTGACTAGATTATTTACAGAATTCCGCTGAGCTAAAAAAATAAAGTGATGTAAGTCTAGGGATTAGCATTTCAAATGATCTGTTCCTGACTTCTGTCTGAATGAAAGAAGAAAAAGAAAACAATGCTGAAGAAAAAGAGACATCGTTGAAGCTTCAAGAAATTTTCCTTTTATTTTTATTTATGTGTCTGTGTGTATAGGCCATGCTGACACAGGTGCCTGCAGAGGTCAGTAAAGGGCATTGGGTACTCTGTAGCTAGAGTTATAGGCAGTTGTAAGGTGCCTTGCGTGAGTACAAAGGGCCAAGTGCAGGTCTTCTGGAAGAGCAGACAGCGAGCTCAACCACTGAGCCATCTCTCTGGCCCCAGTGAGCCTAGTTTTAGCTTTTGTGTCCAGCGAAACTAGTTCTACCTTTTGTTTTCTTTATTCCTGAAGTCATATAAAAGCTGTGTGAGAACTCTAGACCACAGCTTCAGAAATGTCGGTGTCAGCGTAAGAAAGAAGAAAGGAATAAACTTAATATTCACATCCAAAGGCCCCGTGACCAGGAGTGGTCCTCCGGCTCCCTAGTCACCACGTGAAGGACAATATTGACTGACTGTCCTTGACTAGACCTGTAATGAGTTCCCGTGAGCTTTATGGGAGGGAATTGCTCATTGCTGGGGAGTTGAATGCACCAAAAGACTTATTGATTGATTTTCAGACAAAATTAGAGTGGAAGAGAATTATAAGTCTTAACTCTCTTCAGACAAAGCATCCAGTAAGATTTTACCTAAAGAGAATACCTAATTGGACCAAATTATCTGTCTGTTGAATAAAGTAGTTTAATTGTTTGTTTTCTGTCAAATTGTCTTTCTAATACCAATAATTGTATTTTATTTATATTATAGGGAGGAGAAAGTATTAAATGATATGCAATAGAATGAAGTAAATTTGTCTCATAAAATATATTTTTTATAACATGAGTTTATCAAGGCAAAGAACTTAAACCATGCCTGGCTATTGTGCACTCCTGTGTGTGTATGCATGTGTGTGTGTGTGTGTGTGTGTGTGTGTACATGCTCATATGCATATGTGTGTAAACATGTGAGCACATCCGTGTGTGTGTGTGTGTGTGTGTGTGTGTGTGTGTGTGTTTATGCGTGTGCTTGAAGAAGTCATCAGAACTCAGGAGCTGGAATTAAGGTGCCTGTGAGGTAACTGTCACACAATAGCAGACCTCCATGTCAGCATTAACAGGGCCATGAAATTTCAACAGAATATCCCTGATGGTTCCCTCAGTGTCTTCCCTTGCCAGAGTGTGGCCTCACTCAGGAAAAGGCTAGCCCAAGTTGCTTCTTACTTCTGATGTGGGTGTCCCTCTAACCAGTGCCCTTAATGAGCAAGGTGGGAAAGTTCTGAGTCTGCTCTCAGAAGACGGCAAGCCTTTACCGCTCGAGTTACACGATACCCATGCACAGTACCTTACGGCAACCAACACGTATCCTGAAATTTGGATTTATTAATTCAAAGTTATTTGTGTTGCTAGCATTCAACCACCTCACCCTTCTCATCTTGACTTACAACAAAACGTTGTGAGTCTTAGTGATGGGGAGCTGGGAAATGCAGTCGAATTGATCCTGCAGCTCTGAGGGTCGCCATAGCTATCCTGGCACCAGCAAGGGTATCACTGTTTTAGTACTCTGGTGCTTCTCTTTAGAATCTTCACCAGGGCTGCATTAACTCTGAGTTAATTCAGCTTGGCTGAGTCTGGAAGGCACTTCCCTTGCCCTGTCGTATTTGAGCATGAAGGCTCTGCATAGGCACTCCATCTAGTAGTCTTTTTCCAGGATTCTCTTGTTAAATCAAAGGTTTTTTTTTTCTTGTTGCTGTTACTTCTGTATTATTTTACCCTTGAAGTTTTGATGGTTGAGCCTTCCTCTCCAGGTACTATTGATATTGCCCTGATACTACTGGGCATGACATCTCTTTAATCGCTTTAGTCTTGTCAATAACCACCATGTTGTCTGAACCTGATTGGTCTACCATTCCATGGTGTCTAACCACTAAACTGCACATTTCTACATCTTATGTTCAATCTTGTCCTTGATTGTCCATGTCATCCAACTATAGAGGTAACTGTATGGTATGTTGGATGTAAGGCTGCCTTCTGATTCCTCCCTCCAAACACACTTGATCATCATTCTGAAATTAATCCTCATCCGAATTTCAAACAAATTACTGCTTACTTCTGGTTTTGAGTAAAAGTGCTTTGAGAAAGCTTTTTCTTCTCCATATTTAAACAGCTTACAATGAAAATCATTACTGAGTACTATAATGCCAGGCACAGAACCTGTGGACTTTATATTACCAGTTGAATGGGTAGAGAGCTAGATAAATGCTGAATAAATCCTCAACTTATCACACTTATCTTAGTTGGTACAATGAAACAGAAGAAACTGAAAGGTGAATTTGCTCAATGGTACTATCAAGCCGTGTGTGTCTGCAAAAGACATGTGCGTGCGTGCGCGCGCGCGCACACACGCACACACACTAACCAGCACATAAGCATGTCTGAGAACATGATGAGTTGGCCCAGACTACTGACTTCCTAACTGCAGTGTCATAGCAGAGAGGCCATAGCACAGACGAGAGTCCATTTTCATAACTAAAAACATTGATTTTTCAGAGTAACACTCTCAGTAGAGCTGTAGATAACAGGAAAGAAGAGGTTTCCAGGAACACGTGTTTTCTACCCATCAGTCTCCCCATGTCAGAGTAGCATCAGGACCATTCTGTAGTCCCCGGGGTGGGGGAAGGTCTACAACAAATGCACCAAACTCTTCTTCTTCTTCTTATCTCAGTGAGTGGTAATTTCAAGAGAGGCCACAGCCTAAAGCAGAGGGCGAGCAAGCGGGAAAGTTCCTTTGCCAATAAGGCATTCCGGAAGGAGTTGTCTTAGACATTAGCTACTTTTCTATTGACTAAGACAACTTAGAAGATAAATCATCTAATTGGACTTACTGCTTCAGAGGGTAAAGAGTCTATCATGGAAAGGCAGAATGGCAGCAAGCAGCAGGCACACTGGCTTGGTTGGAGCATCTGAGAGCTCACATGTGACCCACAAGCAGGGGACAGAGATAGGGAGGAGGGAGGGAGAGGGGAGAAGAGAGAGGGGAAGGAGGGAAGGGGGGAAGAGATGGGGGAGGAGGGGAGAGAGGGGGAGAAAGAGGGAGAGGGGAGGGAGAAAGGGAGAGAGAGAGAGAGCACGAGGGAGAGAACAAGACAGAGCATGCTGGGAATGGTGAGAGTCTTTTGAAACATCAAAACAGGAACTCAGTGACACACCTCCTCCAACTAGACCATACCTCCTAATCCTTCCCAAACTGTTCCACCACATGAGCTTATGGAAACTGTTCTCATTTAAACCACCAAGCCCAGAATGCAACTAATGTCCTTCAGTGTCAATTACGGAACCTGGGGCTCATAGAAGGTCAACCTTAAAAGAAAACTGGTGTGCCAGCTGTAGCCAGCATGGTGTTAATAGGGTTTTAAAATGCTTTACACCCAAGGCAATTAGACTTCTAAGATATGCTTTGGGTCAGACTTTTAACAAAATCAAAGCTGGTTTAGACTTGTTTAGGAGGAAGTCTTTTAAGGCTCATTTAATTTCTCTAAAACCCATCGAGAAACAGAAGCCCATTTCCTTCGGCAAAACTGTTTTATCCTACTTAGACATGCAAGCTTAGAAACAGAGAAGAAATAAAAAAAAATGTGTCTCGAAACAACTTACACCAAATGAAAATTAAATTTAAATAATTGTTCATCTTAAACCAAATGAATTAGATTTAAATTATATTAGAAAATTAGATTTAAGCAATTGTTCATTTTACATAACCATTAGAACAAAATGTTTATTTAGTCATAATTTTCATCTGCAATAGTTATAATATTAAGTAAGAAAATTCCTCAGTGGCTTAGGGACCACTTTATCCTTTTTACTTCTCAGAATGAGATTATCATATAACAAATTACAAGATTGCATGATTGCATTTAGTGTCTATGCATGTGTATGTCTGTGTGTAGTGTGAGTGTGTATCTGTGTGTAGGGAGTGTGTGTATGTGTGTGTAGTGTGTGTATATGGGGGCACATTTTTGGTGTGTGGAGATCAGAGAACAACTTGCAGGAATATGTTCATTTCTTCTGGCATGTGGATCTCAGAAACTAAACTCACTCCTCAGGCTCGGCAGTAAGCGCATTTACCCTCTGAAGCATTTTGTGGACCCCCATCCCTGCGATGCATGATAGTTTATCTGTCTTTCTGCCTCTGCAAGATCTAAAGACTTCTTCCAATAAGTGAAAAGTGGACTCCATTGAATCATTCCGTTGAAATCATCACTTCCAGGCTGGCACAGACAAGCACCTGAAATGCATCTCTCCAAGTCCTCCTCTGTAGCCGTCTTTGTCTTTGATGCCTCCAGTCTCCTCCAAACTTGCTGGCGTGCTATCAATCAGCAGCAGAGAGTGCAGCATCCTGGCGTCCTCCACTGGCATGAACTCAGGCAGTGTGGAAAATCGTGTTGCCAAGTCAACACAGCACTCAAAATAGAATTAAAATCTCATGATAAGGGCAACCACAATATGCAAAGAGGGAAACAAAAACGAAATTGTTCCCAAATAAGAGGGAAGGGAAGGCGGCGTACCATGGTGCCCCCACCCCCATCCTTTGAATAACATGCATTATGTCGTTGGGTGATTCATTTAATTTCCCTGGGTTTTGGATTCCCCTCTGTAAAATGAGACTATTGGACTAAATCAGGAGTTTCCAAATTATAAACTTGGAATCACTGTGAAGAGGCCTTGAATTCATATGCTTTATATACCCCCACAATTGCCAGGGCCCACAAATCCAACTGCAGCCCTGTGGGGGTTGGAAAAAGATTTTGACATTTAAAAAAAGAGCCCTTGTGTAGGACATCCTGGGTAAAGACATGGAATGTCTTCTCCGAATATAAAATGCAATTATTTTAGGAATCAGAGGCCCAGATGTTAAAGAGCCTGCCTCCCAATTGAAGTCTTGTCCCAAGCATTCTTAGAGAGCAATTAGGGCTCAAGCGTCTAGGCCAGGCTCCCTATTTATTAACTCTGTGGCCTTGGACATATTATTTAAACTCTAAGTTCCTGCAGTTGAGGGAACTACCCGGAAAGACTTAGAAAAGGCTTAAACAGAAGAGTAGCCAGTAGCTTATCATCACGCCCTTTAGTTGCTAGCCTTGGGAAATTGCAAAGTGGCCACCAACATGGCAGTCGAGCCTCTGCCCTGTTGCTGCTCTTGATGGCTTCCTTTGCTTTCTGTGTTCCTCCTGGGTATGCAATTCTTTGCTTCAGTTCCTTTTCCACTTTTAGGCTGACACATGACATGCTTTAAGAATTTCTAGTGACTCCATAATGAAGTCATCAAAACTTAGTAGTTTTGGAAGATAACTGATCTATCTATGTATGACCGTTTGTTTATGAAACAGGGTTTCATGTAGCCCAACCTCACTCACAAAGTAACTAACTATGATGCCGAAGGTCTGACACCCCGCTCTCCACCTCTGGAGTGCTGTGATGACAGATGTGCACCACCACACCAGAGTTTGGATTCTCATAAACAATCTTCATCAAGCCAAGCTATTGGCACGGGACGAGGTAGAGCATTGATTCAGTATCATTTGATGAGGCAGACGCCCATCTTCTTCCATGTGGTCACCTTTCCTCCCTGCTCTGTCTGCAGCAGGGGCTGTTTGCCATGCTTGCGCCCTCATCCCGTTTTCTCACAGGCCTGAGCTTACTGTGTTTACTCACTGGCATTGGAGTCTCTGTCCCAAGTCTGGAGGAGCCCTTCCCTTTGCTGAGGTGACCTTGGAATCTGCTCCCGAGCTGGGGTCAGCAGCTGGTGGTGGAAATGAGAGGTTATCTCTTGACACAGGGGATTAGGGCTTCCCTGGCTGGGAGACTGAAACCTGTGCTTTCAGAAGTAGTGAAGATGCAGCCACAGAGAACTCCACAGACTCCTCCACCTTCACGCCTCAGTCTTCAGTGCCACTGCCACATCTCAGATGTCTCAGGGTGTTCTGAGAGTTCGACCCTGCAATATCATCCGGAGAATACAAGACCAAGTATTGTCCAAGTAGTGGAAGCGATTTAGGTTTTGCTCTGGTAAAATACAGGAGCTGGTTGAAGGAGCCTCCTTTAAAGGGACACCAGGAGGATAGATTTTCTGCCATCTGTTGACAGTGGGTATTAGGGTGTATGTATGCGGTAGGGCTGTACCGAGAAATAGAAATCACGCCACAAGGCAGGTCCACTTAAAAGGTTTATTAAGGGAAGGGAAGACAGAGACAGTCTCTGGAGACACACACAGACACATGTGGAAAGAAGGGGCTGGGGATGGGAGGAGTTCCCTTTATAGGACAACCTAGTGCACGCGTGGCTGTAGGGGACTTTAATCTTGCCGGCTGGTGGTGATATGTTTCAGATGACATGCTTCCAGGGTGGCTTTGGTGTTGCCTGTTTTCCCACGGTCATCAGGGTCTTTAGGGCTGTATTGCTGCCTGCTTACTAACAGTGGGCACATGATTGTTTTGGTAACCTGGTGTGTTATCCTTAAATAAGACTGCTTTAGACTCACAATACAGAAATGCAAGTAAAAACATTGCCCAGAATAAAAATCTAACTGTAAAGTAATTTTCTAATAGATTGAGTTTTAAAGAACTATTTTCATTGAAATGCTCTTAATTTAAAAAAAAAAATTGTGAAACAGAACATTTTAGGGCAAACAGAACAGAACAGAATATTGTAGGGATAGACCATCCAGAGACAGATAGCTCTTATCCCTACTTCTAATTTTTCCCTCTGAATCATCGATATGTGCTGTGTGTGTGTGTGTGTGTGTGTGTGTGTGTGTGTGTGTGTGTGTTTCTGATCACTTGGGGCCATTCTTCCCAGTTCAATGCTCTTATTTTGTCCTTTCTTTAAAAAAAAAGTAATTTGGGATATATGTATGTATATATATATATATCCAGATTACCAACACTTTTTCCGCAAACAACTTATGGTTAACAATTCTAAGTCCCTGGTCTACTCTCCTCAGAGTAGATAAAGTAAACAAAAAAGTTATCAGGAATACAGATGCCATCTAATCCCGTGTAGGTTGCTGGCTGGTTGGTAATAAACGAATGAGCACCTGGGAAAATCAGAATCTCAAGTGCAGAGAAAGTAATAGCTGCAGCGCAGACGTCAGAGGGCTCGGGGTCCTACTGTGCCTGCTCAAGTGCCTTCCCTTTGTTTCTGCTCACAGTGTCTCCAGGAAACAAAAAGCCACTGCCTCCCGGAGGCTGTTTTCTGGCTCTCACTCTCACTCTCCTTCACTCCATTTGCAAACGTGTCCTTGTCAGTGTTTTGTGTGTCTGATTTACAAAACCAGTAGACGCTTTTGAGGCAGGGTCCCTCAAACTGACCCTAGTGCTTACTGTTTCAGGGAGGAACTTCAGGGAGGAACTTCCGGGAGCCGCCAGTCTCCACCCACTCCCACTCCCACCCCTCCCCTACCTCCCACCTTCTATCTCCGCGCCCACCCCTGCTGCTGCCACACTCAGCTTTTAAGTGATTCCTGGGGACCTGAACACCGGTCCTTATGCTTGCTCACTTTACACGCTTTACACACTAAGCCATTTCCCCAGCCTCGCTTTTTAGTGTAACATCTATTTCACATATTTACTTATTTTCTTCGTTTCTGCCTTTCCTCTGCCTAAAAGTGTGAGTCTTCCAGAGAGTGGGGTTTTTAAAAAAATCTCTACTGCTGTCCCTCTTCAGATGGCACTTTACACTGTGGGTGCTCTGAAAATACTCGGTAGATGCACGCATTGTGCGTCCTTATGCTCTGACTTGCCCCCTATGGGTATATGCAAATGCCTTGGAAAGAGGGATGTACACCCTGTTTTAGCCTGCATTGTGTTTCAGCAGGCAGCTTTCTTTACCTCAGTTTTGTGTCCTGGTGTGACTGGCTTCTTTTCAGCAGTCAGTCTCCATTCTCTTCCAGACTCACAAAGCTCAGCTGCGTTTCGAAAGATGTGGCCACTGCCACAGTGGCCTTGAGATCTGGAAGCGTCCTGGTGGGAGAAGGAACGCGTGCGCATGCGTGGTCTGGCCTTGCCCTCAGGCCCCATCAGTAGCAACAGGAGCAAGACCCTTGGCTACAGAGACTTGTCAGCTTGGTCGGGTTTTAAAGATTTTTATTTTTAGCAACAAGCTGCATGAAATTTAAACTTTGTAAGTTTTTTCTTCAGTGCCTTCTGTGGCTCCTTTCTTCACAGGCAGTAGCAAGTAAGGAGGGAGGCAGGGGTGGGATTACAGGCTGCCTGCCATCCAAAGCCACTTTCTGTGGATCGTTATGTGTTTCTCACCCTCACAGGACATGGGTAACAGGATCGAGGGGCCGTCTCCCCCCCACTAGATACACAGAGTCATGTTTACTCACAGGCCTGCACACAGGGAAAAGGGGACCCAGCCTAACCAGAAGGACAATGAACATAGAACAGGAACATTAGAGTCTAGATCTTTCTAAACAGAGGATACACATTTCTGGCTTCTGATTCTTCCTGTCTACTGCCATGGATGGATGGCACTTTTCACGATTCTCAGAGACACCGAGATGCTCTCAGGATCGTGTTTGAATAAAGAATTCAAACAAAATAACATTTTCTCTGCTCTGCCGTGGTTTGATCTGTGAGCAGCCCCCGCCTCTCAGGAACGTGGGGACCAGGTACTTGCTCATTTCAGTTAGTGCAGTGCTTCGGCCTTGGGATGGTTGTGACTGTCCTAGACTGTCAGGCCTGTGTAGCTCAGAACTCTCCTATGAAGCCTTCAGAGGACAGAGCAAAACTTTGGAAAAGACTGAAACTCTCAGAGAGTAAGGAGTATTCTGGATCCTAAAACTGGCACATGGGCTGTAATGCCAGCACTCAGGGAGGCAGAGGCAGCCAGATCTCTGCAAGTTCGAGGCCAGCCTAGTCTACAAAGTGAGTTCAGGACAAGTCAAGGTTACACAAAGAAACCCTGTCTCAAAAAACAAAAACAAAAAACCTGGTGTATGTTTTTTATCACTTGTGTGTAGTTGTTTAAAATGTGTGTTGCAGTTATCACATTGGTATTTTGTAAGGTCATTTTTATGGCATTGCGGTTGTTTCCAAAAGCAGGAACTCAGAGACCTTTGCAGAATCCGGGAGTATAAAGCCCCCATACCCTGTAGGACCCCTACATACATACCCTGCTAGGACCCCTACATATACAGCTTATAAAGATTTCTCTCAAAGACAATGTGTCAGGACACTCCCATACTCAGTCTATTAGGACACCCTTATTCCCCCATCTCCTGTTCACATAAACATATACACACAACGTGTTAAGAACCCCTGATTCCTGTTAGTAGCCCCCATCCACAGTCGGTTAGGACCCCTGCCACGCACACACATACCTACCCTATTACAACTCCTCTCACACGCCCCATTATAACATCCACACACTCCCTGATGTATCTCCGCACACACTCTGTTATGACCAGACATACACACACCCTATTAGGACCCCCCACGCCGTGTTGTTAGAACAGCCCCCCACTGCCTGTTTCATGTTATTTGCATGCTGTCAGCGGAAAGCTTAACCCATGTGTGTGTGATCTTAAGACATATTTATACGTAACTGTATACATATGCAAATTGAGTAGTGTGCTCATATAAATTAACTATATAAATGTACCCCTTATATCAACAGATCATTACTCACACTTAATCTTTATGAATGCTATTTTTTTTTTTTTTCCTATCTTGTAGCTTCAGCTATAAAACACAAAGAAAGGGAAACTGGAAAATCAGGCACAACTTTCATCTGGGAATATTAATTATCAGTAACAGGGAGCCAAACTGAGCGATGAATGCCAAGTTGATTCCAGCCATGGGTTGTGCCTCTGTCTTAGTTAAGGTTTTGTTGATAGGAAGAGACACTGTGACCGTGGCAACTCTTATAAAGGAGAACATTTCATTGGGGCTGGCGTAGTCCATTATCATCATGGTGGGAAGCATGGTGGTACACAGGCAGACGTGGTGCTGAAGAGGCAGCTGAGAGTTCTACATTTCAACAACCCACAGGCAGCAGGAAGAGAATGCTCCATTGGGCCTGGCTGGAGCATCTGAGTGATACACTTCCTCCAGCAAGGCCACACCCACTCCAACAAGGCCACACTTCCCAACAGTGCCCATCCCTATGAGCCTATGGGGGCTCTTTTCATTCAGACCACCACTGTGTCTGTCCATACCTACGCTCACTGACAGCCAGGTTTTATTAGGGGAACAGTAAGGACTTTGAGACAACCAACCTACTGTTTGCCCAGGCGATTAGCAATTCAGCCTGGGTATAAGCACACAGTTACAGCTCAATGTCACAAATAAACACTCATGTGCCATGATACAGAGATGCCATTTCATAGCTACCTGAAGGGTGGTTTATTACTATTATCATCATCATCATCGTCATCATCATCATCATTATTTTATTTAATATCTAACTTATAATGCTGCTATTCAAAAACCAAAGGTCTGCTCCTGTTTTTTTTAAAAAAAAAAATCATTCAAATCACCATCTTCCCTTTGAAAAAATTCAAATCTCCAGTGGCTTAGTTTCTTTTTCTTTTACACCTGAGCCAAAGCACACACAGCCTTAGTTTACCAGTAGAACAGGAAGTAGAGAAGTTTGAGTCTGACACGTTCCCAATAGGCTGAAATGAGACACAGGGAAGCAGATTGAATCATCTTATCAAACAGATAGATGGTGACCATTGACAAATACATATAGAATTTATTTATGTGTTAACACTGGAATTTGAAAACATGCCTTTTATTTTATTAAATTGTATTTTATGTTATGTGCTGGGCGTTTTGCCTGCACATATGTCTACACCATTTGTGTGCCTGGCGCTCTCAGAGGCCAGAAGAAGGTGTCATGTCCTCTGGAGGTGGAATATATGGACAGTTATGAGCCACAGTGTGCACTCTGGGAATCAAACCCTTATCCTCTATGAGAGCAGCCAGTGTTCTTAAACAGTGAACCAGGTCTCCACCCGCACCGCACCTTGTATTTTAATTCTCAGTCATTACCTGTTGCTAAAACTTTTCAAGCACATGAAACAGATAAATGTTGGCTCTGATTCCTTAATGAGATTCTACTTTATTAGGAATTTATTAAAGGCATGTACCTCTCTTACAACCCGACTTTTAGGATTCTGCTTCAGTCTGCCTACCTGTGAGGTCATTGCTTACCTGCTACCAGGGCGTGGCCCTGCCCAGGGCCAAATAAAAGGACAAACTGGCCCCCTTCTCTCCTCTCTCTCTTTCTCTCTCCTTCTCTCTCTCTCTCTCTGTCCCCCTACTCTCTCCCTACTCTCTTCTTACTCTTCCTGTCTCTGTCTCTCTCTGGGGTACCCCTGCCCTCTTTTCTTCTCCCCTGCCACATGCTCATTTAATAAGCCTCATAGAACATAATATCTGGTACCCTGTATCTATCATTATCTTATTCTCATATATAAAACCGACTACCCTAAATAGGAGGGAAAGGAGATTAAGGAGAACAAGAATGAAACCTTCTGGGTATCAGTTCTGTGAGGCAATTCCCCTGGCGCAGTTCTCACGAGTCTTACAGATCATCTATCCCACAGAAGTGGCCGCGCCAAGGAGCACCGAACTTGGAGATCCTCCCTGACACCACCGTGGTCATGAATCCCTCTACTCCCAGAGCGCCTTTGGGAAGGAATCACCCACACACACACCCTCTCTCTGCAACCCCATTCCTTTTTTCTTTTTTTTTTTCAATATAATAGCCCAGCCAGGGTCACTGGCCCCTGTCTTTTGTCTTGGGCTGATGCAGCTCCTCTGAGTCTAATCTCAGATGTTTATCAGTCTGTTTGGGACAAAGTCTCAGTGGGGTAGCATCCGGAGACTGTTTTCATCTTGGGCCCAGACTAAGGCAAAATTACATTCTCTTCACAGATAAATATGTGAGAAAATTTAAATCTATAATGAGCTTCTTGAAGCTATCAAGGAATCTATAAAAAATTTTCATTTTCCAAAAGCTGACGTGCTGTACTCTTGTTTTTAGCTTAATAAACATGCCAGGCTTGGAGTGTATATTCGCTCATGACAGGAGACAGTGGCCCTGTAGGCACAAAAGGGCATGTTCTGCTGAGAGCTGAGCTACCTCTCCTTGCTTAAATAGGCTTTGTCTCTGAAGCAGCCCTGTAACACATCAGCACTGGGTGCTGTTCTACCTAAAAAGCTGAGTAACCCTTGATAGAGTATATAAAGCTAAGATAACGGAAATCAACTTAAACACTGGCTTTGAGCTGTATTTCTTGCATCCCCAATACAAATGTTACATATTGTAGCAAAGGATTCAGAAAAAAATTTTAATGAAACAATGTTCAAAAAAAAAATAAAGATAACCAGGTGTGGTGGTACCCACCTTTAACTCCAGCACTCTGGAGGCAGAGGCAGGCAAATCTCTGAGTTCAAGGCTGGCCTAGTCCACAGAGTGAGTTCCAGGAGAGCCAGGGCTACACAGAGAAACCTGTCTCAAAAAGGAGAGAGAGAGAGAGAGAGAGAGAGAGAGAGAGAGAGAGAGAGAGAGAGAGAGAGAGAGAGAGAGAGGAGAGCTTCTGATAGAATAGAAATGGCTCTAGACAAAGAAGACAAAGGCCTTCTGTGGTGGTTTGATTGAGAATGGTTTGGTTTCTAGTTGCTGGAGGGTTTAGGAAGATTGGAAGGCGTGGCACTGTTGAAGGTGTTGTCTTTCTGGGTGAGGACTTTGACATTTCAAAAGCCCAGCCTTGCTTTCTCTGCCTTGCGCCTGTGGATCAGACTTAATCTCACAGCTATGGCTCTATGCTAGGCTGCTTGCCACCAGGCTCTCCACTGTCATGGTTGTTCTGGTTCTTATGAATAATTGGCATAAGCTAGGGTCAGCTGAAAGGAGGGAATCTCAATTGAGAAAATGCTTCCATAAGATCTGACTATATGCCATGTTCTTAATTAAGGATGGATGGAGGAGGGCCCAGTCCACTGTGAGTGGTGTCATCCCTATGCTGGGTTCTATAAGGAACTAGGATAAGCAATCAGTAAGCAGCATCCTCCACGGCCTCTGCACCAGCTCCTGCCTCCAGGTTCCTGCCCTGTTTGAATTCCTGTCTGAACTTGCTTCAATGATGAAACATAAGCCAAATAAACCTTTTCTTCTCTAAGTTTCTTTGGCCATGGTGTTTCATTACAGCGATAGTAACTGTAACTAGCCCAGTGGTCATTGACTCTAACCCTCTGAAACCATAAACAAGCCCCTAATTAAATGTTTTCATTTGTAAGTTGTCTTGGAGATGGTGTCTCTTCACAGCAGTAAATACTAGGGCACCTTCAAAGCCTTTCGTAGGTAAACTCATTTGTATTCAGTGCTTCTGAAGTTGTTCTGGAGAGAGGCCACTCTCTGACCTTCTAGTACCTGCCTGCACCTTTGAATGGAACATTTCTGCATTTCTCCCAGAACATCATATACACATTCTTCACAAAGGCACCTGTACAGAGCCTGGGGCTGCCTAATATGTAAATGCAGGTCTTTGACAACAGACCAGCCTTATGTTTAATACTTCAGGAAGAGAGACATGAAAAAGTAGTGAGTCTCCGCTTGAGTCACTAAATCCAATGACAGTATCTCAAGATAATTACCCACTGGGCAGTTCTGAGAACCCTGCCTCTTCCCATCCACACACCAGGCTTCTAGAATTGTGGGCAGTACCACCTCACACACTGGCTTTATGAACACAGAGTGTTGACTAAAACTCTGGAAGTGTTTAATAGCAAGAAGTGAATCATAACAACTAAAATAAAATAGGGTTGTTGCAACAATGTCGTACTCAAAGGAATGTAGGGTAACCTGAGAATAATTTATTTCTGGAAATTCCCATTTCATATTTGTAGACCAGGTTTCTGTGCAGGTGACAGAAACTGCAGAGTAGAAGAACGTGGTGAGGATGGTCCCTGTGACCCCAGGCTAGCTGAAGAAAAATACTATGCTCAGTGTCTCTCTGTGATGAGGATCCCATCACAAGCACCTTTGGTGTGCACTCACATTTTTCAATCTGAGAAAATCAGAGGACAAATGCATTTTAGAACTAAAAGTAGTCATCCTTATGCCAAAAAATTAAATAAGGAATTTTTCCCCTCCCCATCCACTGCTTACTTTATTTTTAAGATCCGTGATGGTTATAAAGTTTCTCTCACACCATCTACAGTCTGGCTACCAGTGCCAAAGCCAAGAAGAGAGCAATATAGCTTTCCTGTGATAGCAGGTCCCTGGAGAGCCTTTTGTGGCAGAGGAGAAGCCAAAGCGCATTACTTTTATTAGACTGCTAGATCACTATAGAAGTCATGGCATTTACAGTTAGAGGAAATTCTCCTCATAAATACAGTGAGCTAAATGGCGACAACACAAGAATTTAGGTAATTTTCACGGTAATAAGCATCATCTTGGTTTTATGGCTGATCCTTGGGACATGAGCTTAATTCTGTAAAATGAAGCCCTTTAAGGTCACACTCACCACTCAGCTCGGAGCCTGGCAGTCTGTACCATTTTTGTAGGCTTTGAGTCATGCCCAACATGAACTTGGTAGCATTTGTTTTAATCAAGATCACAGACAAAGAAACACAGAAGATTTGGCCCATGTCTTACTAGCCACTTTTAAATTTCAAATACTGTCAAGTCTGGAGACAGTAAACAAAAGCTGGATGGTTTGTAAAACTGAATTGGAACCTTCTTGGGCTGGGGGACTAAAGAGATCTCCCTCAGTTCTTCCCTTGGGCTGTAAGGCTATTAAAAAACGGTAGACTGGAAGGAATTAGAATTTCCCTTAGAAACCTTTTGCCAGAGGGCTGGTGCCTCCATATGGAGGAGCTTGTACCCAGGAGGAAATTTAACACAGTTGTGAGTGTATTAGACCCTCTACAGCAGAGAAAGAGCCTAGATAAGGCACTGCGATGGGTGTGGGTCACACCTTGACCAGGACTATGCTTACCTCTGCCTCTTATTCAAGGTCTCCATGCCAGGACCCTAAAGATGGACTTAAAGTGGTGTGGTCCAAAGTGGACATACAGAATAAATCTCCCCTCTCTGCTTTTGACTGACACTTTTTTTTTTTTTTAGTCGATGTATGAGGATGAGTAGCTGAGCCCCGCCTGTTGGGATTGCCCAGGCTCTCACTACAATAAACCCAGTGACACTACCCCCCCGCAGGCTTTGCCTTGTTTTGGCTACTTCCTCCTCCTGAGGCTGACTACCAAGGTCCAGCTATCAAAGTATGGAAGTCCAGCAATCAAAAGGCCCCTTTGGCTCACCTAATTAAGATGCCCAATTAAACTTAACCAACCCAGGGGGCTGGAGAGACGGCTCGGAGGTTAGGAGCACTGTCTGCTCTTCCAAAGGTCCTGAGTTCAATTCTCAGCAACCACATGGTGGCTCACAACCATCTAGAATGAGATCTGGTGCCCTCTTCTGGCGGGCAGGCACACATGCAGGCAGAACACTATATACAATGAAATAAATCATTAAAACAACAACAACAAAAAAAAAACCCTAACCAACCCATCCTAACATGGGGTGTCCCTTTGTACCTTTATAAACTGCCGTTTGCCTCTGGACCACATCTGTCCTTAGTCCCAGTACCCCTCCTCCCTCTCTCTTGTTCCGTTCTCCTTCTCCCTCATCCTCTACCTCCTGACTTTGTCTCTTTTTTTTTTCCTGCCCTCTGTCCCTCTGAGGCAAATAAATCTCCTGTCTTCTGAGAACTTGGTCTTGGGGGTCCGGGCTGATGCTTTCCCTTTCTTAGTGAATGCTCATAAGATGTACGTATCGTCTTCAGGCTAATTTTCTTCCCCAAACTTAACTACAGCAGACTAACTTGGGGTTCCCCTAAGCTTTGTGGGACTTTGAGCCAGGCCAAACTGGATTAGTGGCTTTATGCTTAAAATAATTTCTGACCCAATCAATGCACGATGAAGCCGACTTGGAGATTTTATTAAAAATATTTTAATATAGGTTAAGCATGGGGGCAGTAAGAGAGAGGCGCTCTGGAAGAAAGACGCATGCGAGTGTGGATCCGGAATCTGAGGGTGGCAAGACAGTTACCCATCTTTTTTTTTTTTTTTTCTTTTTTTTTGGTTTTTCGAGACAGGGTTTCTCTGTGTAGCCTTGGCCATCCTGGACTCACTTTGTAGACCAGGCTGGCCTCGAACTCACAGCGATCTGCCTGCCTCTGCCACCCGAGTGCTGGGATTAAAGGCGTGCGCCACCACGCCCGGCAACAGTTAGCCATCTTAAGATTGGCCACATATACTCTTTTGGTGACTCTCAAGTCACATCTCAAAGCATTACTAGGAACCCTTTCTTCTCCTCTCCTCTTATTTGATCTGTGAGGCTATCTTGTGGCTCTGCGGTGCCTTGGATGGAATCACGCTCTGATAAGGCGGATCCAGAAGCCATTAAGAAGGAACAGATGTTTAGGACAGGCCATTTCCAGGAGAATGGGTTTCTAGAAGGATTCCTGGGAATTGACAGGCTCACAGCTGAGAGGGAGAGAGGCCCAGGGCTGTCGTTAGCTCGGCAGGAAGTCTTGCTTCACTCCAGGCAGAGGCTTCTCCAGACTCCAGGAAAAAGGACCTCCTTCCCTTCTCATGCCCTCAATATTTTCTTCTGTCTTCCTATGTCACCTCATACAATGCACATGTGTGTATATAATAGACAGTCACATTGTATGTAGGCATGTATAAATTACTGAATCTTCATATCACTTACATTCAAATTTTGAAGTCTGTCCTACTGGTTTGGAACTAGAATATGCATTATTTTCCATGAATGTCCAGTGAATATTTGATTGCCAAGATTTTTTTTAACATGCCTCTAGGATAGTAAAACTTGAAATTCAAACAACTTCCTGGCCAAAAGGATGGCTTCTGTTTCCCCAGGATACTACGTAGAGTTAGCAGCACATCTGCCGTTTGAGGGTTCAGTAGTTTTACTGTTTTATCTTCTGCATGTAAGAGACTCTGAGCTATTTCTTTTTCTCACCATTTAAGAAGCAGGTGGCTAAATAATGCTGCCGGCTTTCCTAAATGGCAATCATCATATCTACTTGTTAGCTACAAATCCAAATATATCACCATCCTTCATATTCTAAATTTATCACTTAAGAGTCCGTCCTATCAGACAGTCTGTAAACTGGGGCAGTTCTCTGCGGCTGTGGTACTTAGTAGGACTGCAAAGATTTTAGAGCTGCTATTACTATTTAAAATAGCCCAATCAGGCTTTTCTACATTTCGTGTCCTAAAACAGTCCTTCTGTAGGAATAGACAAGCCTGCGTGCCTCACATGAGCACACAGATGTGTACACGCATGTGTGAACACACATACACACACACTCATACACTCACACATATTTTCTATCACACACATACATTCTCTCTCTGGCTTTCTGTGTCACACACACACATACACACACACACACACACTCACAAGTCTCTGTCATACACACACACACACTCATACACTCACACACATTCTGTCTCACACAACATTCTCTCTTTGTCTCACACACACATGCACACACACTTATAAACTCACACAGTCTCTGTCACACACACACACACACATCTCATGTAGCCCCAGGCTGGCTTCATGCTTGCTATGTAGCTGAAGATGACCTTGAACTCCTGATCCTCTTAATTCTACCTAAGTGCTATTTAACAGGCATGCCCCACCACATGCAATTATGAAGTGCTGGACTTGAGCCCAGGGCTCTGGGTGACAGCAGGCTGATGAGGATAATTAAAATTTGACAACACATCATTAAGACAGATCTGTGGTGCTGGGGAGATGGCTCAGTCCACACAGCACTTGCTGTGTGAATATGAGGACCTGGGTTCTAATTCTCAGCATCCATGGAATGCACATGTATGATTCTCAGCATCCATGGAATTCACATGTATGGTTCGAGATCCAGGCAGTCTAGCCAAATTTAAAGTTGGATGACAGACACTGTCTCAAAAAATAAGGTGGAGAATCATTGAGGAAGAAACTCAATGTTGACCTTTGGCCTGTGCATACATGAACACATAAACACACAAAACAACAGCAAAAACCGGATCACCAGAAGCCACAACTCAGCCCTAGAGGAGACTAAGTCACCATTAGTGAGGGGTTTATGAATGGCAAGGATCAGACCTTCAGATTTTCATGCAATGAATCAATGAATAAATCCAGGGATCAGAAAACAGCAAATCAAACAACTTCATCACCTGATATATTTCTGCAGTTGAACTGGCTAGGTTGGACACATCCCTTGTTCTGCGGCCACCCTACTTCTTGCTGCCTGTCTCTGCTCACAGGTAGCAGCTACCACAATGGTATGACTCTGCCCAAGGAAGCTTCCTTAGTTAGATTGCAAATGGATAAACCAGCCCCCTGTTTAGGGAGGGACTGGGAAACCTGCAGAGATCCTTCTACAATAATTGCCAGAAAGTATCGGGTTCTCCCTAGCATTATCAGATAGTTATTTTCTTGATTTTTAAACATAAAAGATATGCATGCATAAATATGTGTCCATGTATGCATATGTGTCCAGGTGTGTGGGGGTGAAGCATGCTTGGGTTCTCACAGGGGCATGTGTATTTCTGAGTCTTGCAGGATGATTAAAAATAAAAGAGTCACTCGGGAATAAATTAAGGCCTTGTGGCAGCAGCGAGACCCAGCCTCTGTGGGCTGAACCTTGAGCAGCTGTGCAGAAGCATAGTTATTGACTGTTATACAAAAGTTGCTTTGGGGTAAAACAAGTTCCTCATGCCAAAGCCCTGAGTCTAATCTGTGTGTTTTGTGAAGGAAAAAATTCCTCCCCTGGAACTTCTTCAGTCCTTATTGTCAGTGTTTGCAATATCCAATAATGCAAGACACTCCAGGTGGGCCAGGACCCCCTTGTGACCAAGGTCATGCAGAGGCTGTGAAGTTCCTTCAGAAAAACAACTCTCTAGATAACAGAAAACAGTCACTGTTCTCTACAAGGATTTCCTCAGTGTCAAAGTACTTCTAGAAAACTAGTATTTATTCCGATGTCTACCCTACATACAATAAAAAACAACTGTGCCTTTCTAATGTTTATGCTGGATGTAATGATATATCCTGGATATAATTCTTCTAGAATTCCTAGTAAACTACAATATTTCTCAGACATTTGATTTTTAAACTAAAAAATATATTTATGCATATGTGTCCATGTGTGCTTGGATGGGTAAAGTATGCTCCGGTTCTCACAGGGGCTAGAAAGGCGCAGGCAGAAGGGAACCCATTAGGTTCCCGGGAAGTGGAATTCCAGGCAACTGTGAGCAGCCATATGAGTGCTGGGAACATAGCTCAGTCCCCTGGAAGAGCAGCAAGTGCTCTTAACTGCTGAGCCATCTCTCCAGCACCAGATATTTGGTTTCTCAACCTGAATATTGACAATCAAGACCATGACCATTAGCTGTATATCTATCCTATTCAGGGCAAGGGGAAAAGATGTCTTGCTGATGATTGTGCAAGTTTTAAAAGGTTTTCACAGGGCCACAACCTCAGTATAAGGTGCCATAAACCACCAGCAAGACAGCCAGGCCTTGGTGGGCACTGTGAATTCTCCATCTGGACCCAGCAGTGCTGTAGTCTGCCCACTGTTGCACCCAGGAGGGTGGATCATGCCTTCTTTTCTGTCATTGGATGCTCCTCAGTGCCCCTCCGTCATCGCTCCACACAGATCCTGACATTTTCCTCTGGTTTATAGCTGACTCGAGACAGTTTGCATGTTTGGAGATTCTGTGCTTAACTGACAAGGGCGGGGCTCATCTCAGAACTGAGCCAGTCGGGAGTAGACTCTGCACCGCATAGCAAACATCCTGCTTTCCTAGGGCGAGAGTACCAGGTAAGAGTTTCCAACGAGAGCCAAAAACTGACTGGTAAAGGCTGGTGGCCTGGGTGGCCAGAGGGCTCAGCTTGTAAAGAACATGCTGTGCAAGCGTGAGGACTCGTGTTTGGTTCCCCAATGCCCACTGTAAACGTCTGACTTTGAGTTTCACATGTGTCAAGCCAGCACTGGGGTGACAGGGAGGAGGATCCCTATGTGCTGGCCACTTAGCCGATGGCATTCATTGAGCACCAGGCCAACTAAAGACACCCTATCTCAAAAAAAAGCGGGGAGTGGTGTCTAAGAAACAGCAGCTTATCCTTGTTGGCTTCACATGCATACATGTGCACACGCACAAACACATGTCTACATATACAGAAAAAAGATTGGAGGATATAGGACTTGGGTTAGTAAAAGAGGATTGAACAGTATGTTTTGGTTTATTGTGAGAAAAGAAAGGAAATAAATTAAAACAAACAAACAAACAAACAAAAAACCAAGGCCATTTCCTTGGGAGAAATATTTTATTTATTAAGAACATACAAGGCCAGTCTAGAAGCGACTTGAACTAAACAATGCTAGCTCCTGTCCTCCTGAGCCATAGACACTAAATTAAATTTAAACCCATATATGGTGTAATAGCTGACATTGGTATACTTCCAACCTATAACAAGCAAATCAGGAAAAAAAAGACAGTGGGGACCTGTGCCTCATTTAGCACCAGATGCCTGCAAAGAACAAAAGAGCTTCTAGAATATGTCCTGTGAGGGGAGATGTAAATGAAACTTGTCTGTAAATAGCTTTGGAAACATAATTTAAATAAAGGAAAGAGTAGTCCCAAAGTTCCTGGACTCAGCATGGCTACGGTGAACAGCAATGGCCCGTGAGGTTCAGGCAGTAAGTGGACAGAGTACTGCTAGGTGCCACATTAAGACACCCCAAACCTAGTTTTCCATATAACCCTAACCCTGGCCATCCAAGTTGGTATTGCAGCCACATCAATGTAGCATCTGTGAGTTAGAAATGGACCAATGTCCAGGAGCCACATCCACTGGAAGCCCAAAGAATCAGTGTTGCACCCACCGGACAGTCCACCCTCCTCATGTAACATGCAGACTTCCGCATGACGTTCCCATAGCTCTCACAGTCTGCAGGTCAACACACTGGTGGGAGAATAGCCTACAAGCCACACCGTCCTAGTGAGATCCTGACCCAACAGAAAATATATATAGTGGTCAGAGGGAAGGGTCATGCATGCTTTGTGGCTGGGGAAGCTGAGTTGAGATCACCTCCCCTGTAACTACAAGCAGCTTACCTAATGTGTTTCTCTGGGATTCACTTTACCAACTAGATGTAGAGATGGTTCAACATTTAAGAGCTTTGGCTCCTTGTCCAGTGGACTGGGCTTTAACTCCCAGCACCAACATGGAGGCTTTCCACTGTCTGTAGCTCATGTTTCAGGGCACATAGGATCCTCTTCTGGCTCCTGAGGGCAATAGGCATGAACATGATGGGCAGACATACATACATACATACATACATACATACATACAAGGAAAACATCCATATGTATACACGAACAATCAAGTAAACAAATATAAAATAATATATAGATTTACCAGCCCAGAGTTCTAGGCTGGCCTCCCAGCAGCAAAGCCCTGCTGGTAAGCTCCAAGCGCTCTAGAAACCAGCAGTGAGGGAAGAGTTCAGAAGTGAAGACTTTATGGTGGTTTCTTGATTTTTGCCATCACTGTCACACACACACACACACACACACACACACACACACACACACACACACACCACTTAAGAGAGGAAGGCTTATTTGGGCTTGTGTCTGAGGATAAGCTGTGTCATGGGACAGGGTGGCAGTGGGAGCTCCAAGTAGCTGGTTGGGTCACCTTGAGTCTGTAGTCAGAGGCAGAGGGAGCTAGATGTTGGTGCTCAGCTTTTTACCTTTTTCTTCAGTCTGGGTCCATGGCTCATGGGTTGTGCTGCCCGCATTCTGGGGGTGTTCTTCCCGCCTCATCTCTACCTTCCTAGGAATCCCTTAGACACACCCAGGGGAGCTTCAGTCTTGACTAAATCTCCTCAGGGTGACCCTGGAAACTGTCACACCAGTTCCCATCACACACACTTGACTGGGAGCCCACAGCCAAGGTGAAGGAGAGGCCTAGGGGTTGATCTACAAGGCATGTTTCCTGTGAACAAACTAAACACTGTCCACGGGAAGCCCAGCAAAGGCTCCTGGGGTGTCCGGGGAAGAACAACTCCACTTACGTCTGGCTTACGCGTGCAAATGAATGTTTCCTTTTAAATGGACTTTTTGTCAGATTGGATCAAATTACCTTAGCTAATTAAAATGATGAAGCTGAATTAGGGTTAGGACCATAATTACTTTCCTCATTATCAGACCACACTGTCACTGGCTCTCTGTGTGCCTTTCAAAAGCAAGCAATCTGACAGTGCAGATTAGAGTCTTCTGGCGTAAGCCGTCAGCCAAATGCACCCATGAAGTACTTACTTTGAAGATAATTGCTCAATGAAATGAGAGGTCAGCATGAAACACCCTTTTCTACTCCAAAAGCAGCCGTTCCCCCCCGCCCCAAATTCACCACATCACTACCACATAATTCATGGAGCACACCACGATCCCTGAAAGTCAAAGGAACAATGAATGCTCTGCCCGGCATGGGAGGATTTTTGTTGGATATTCAGTGACTGAGCAAATAAACAATTTAGCCATGGACACATTTCTAAATACAAAATCATAGATCTGTTCACATGCCCGTAGTCCGGTAGAAAAGTAGGGCCTCTTTCTCTTGTTCTACACTTCCTGAAACTCTATGGTGTATTTAAAGACACTCGCGTCCCTGGAGATAAAACCGCCCCCAAGATTGTCTTGAATTAGACTAGCAACAGCTGTATGGGATGGACGGCCTCTCCGAAACTGCTGACGTGGGAATCTTGTTCAAGGTCTATTCTGGTCTCTCTGCTTGTGAGAACATATGGTCTTCTGCTGGGAGAGGCACACAGAATCACTGCTGTCCCCAGTGTGAAGGGACATAGCCATGGAGAAGATCCTTTTCTGGCACCTGTGACATACAAAATTCTTCACCTGAGGTCTGAGTGTGACAGCTGGGTAGATGGTGTGTGGCGTCTTAGGAGCTGTGAGTAGTTCTGCCTTGGTGCCATCCCTGACACACACAGACACAGACACAGACACAGACACAGACACACACACACATGCACACGCGCGCACACACACACACACAGACACAGACACACAACACATGCTCATACACACACATGCACACACAGACACACAGACACACACACACACAGACACACACACACACAGACACACACACACACACACACACACACACACTGGAGCCTTATCACAGGGACAGGCAACAAAAATTTCCCTGTCATTACAAATAAGCCTAGGACACTGCATTCAAGAGAGAGAGGAAAACATCTGGAAGCCTGTGCTGCAGCCCCTCCCTTCTGTGAGCATACACAGAAGGGGCTGTGGTCCATTAGGAAGGCTCCCACCTCAGCCCCCACCCTGGCCTGCAGCCTATGTTTTAATGATAGAGCGTCAGGATTTCGTGTGCAGATTTAATTTGTATAATTGGTGCTCAGGATGACTGCTAATGAGGCAACACAGAGGTAAAGCCCAGATAATCTCGCATTAGGACTTTGCTGCCAACTGCTGCCTCCTCTTCCTCTTCCTGCCCCTCCCATCTCCAGTGGACAGGAGCAGCTCTGATAGCCTTGGCCTCTGTCCTTTTCCCAAACAACTCCCGACTGTTTTACTTTCCTCATATTGTAAAACAAAACAATTCAAATCGATTGATAATAAAGCCATGAGGGATTGTTTGCTCTTGTCTCCTGGATTACTTTATTGCCAATTTGCCACACAAGAGCTATTATGCTGATGGACATTAAGTTCCAATATGAACAGGTACCCACCACAGAGTCAACGATTTGACTCAGGGTATAACTCACAGTTATATTTAATGATTTAGAGTCTCTGAACTCAAGAAAAAAGTAAATCTATAAACAAACAAACAAATAAATAAATGAAGCAATATTGGACCTCCAAATGTTACGAGTTGTGAAGGGTCAAATTTCTTGAGGCTTTCTCTGTTTCAGTAAACAACCTTTGTTTTGTAGGAGAGGACAGAGAACAGATTCTAACTTTGTGTTTTTTGCCTTTATGTAAACCCCTGACTGAGGGGCTGGGGCAGCATTTGGAATCCAAGTCCGGTGTAGACTGGAGCCAATTCTCTAAATAAAAGTGTCTTCTTTGTTAAAATGTATTCGTGGTCCCCCAGACTCGTCATGCTGGCCAGGATCCACAGGGAAGGTAGAGGGGAGCCTGTCACCAACAGTCTCTCGGTTCTAACTGGGGTTGGGCCACGCAAATTCTGAGGAGTTACAGAGGACAAGCTGTTGTGTGAGGAAACTTTTCCGGGGGAGACACAATACAGGTCTACTCATCCCAAAGAGAGTCCACAACAGACCAAAGTACAGACACCACCAAAGTCCAAATACAACCAACACCCAACCTGGCGAACCAGTGACTTGTCCTTGGGTGACTACAGGAATATGGGTGAGGTGTTACTTATAGGAACAGAAATGACTCAAAGACAGCTGTGTCACTAAAGATCACCTCCACATGGGTGACAGCTCACAAAAGCTGGGACCCTGGAGCACACTGCACAGCCTGCAGGCAAGTTCAGTAAGTTAGAGAGTTTCTTTTTCCTAGTGACTCAGTTGGCCATTAAACTGAATCTTCCAGGCAGCTCACCTCTTCCAGGAAGCTGGTCTCAAAGTCTTTTTTTCCGGCTTCCTTATCTGAGGGTCTTCTTTACAGTTGGCTTGTTTCACTGGGACTTTGAGCTGCTTGACTTGTTTCTTCTAGGAAGGAAGTTTCTCCTGAATCTGGCCAGTTTTAGGAAGCTTCCCTGGATGAAAGAATGGCTTCATTTTGGAGGAAACTGTTACACTAAATTCCACTCCTTCCTCTGGCTCTTGCATTCTTTTCTACTCCTTATGTGGCAATGATCCCTAAGCCTTGGAAGGGTTGACTGGAGCTGTCTGCCAACGGCTAAGAGTTAGGCAACTGTGTCATAGCAAGTCACTTGTTCTCAGGGGTCTCACCAGTACCAATGAGTTAGGGCTGACAACAATAGTGATCTACGGACTTAAAGACACATACTTGCTTAGAAGGCAGTTTGACGAACACAACACATCCATCTAGTAAGTCCATAGAAGCTGCTTCCCTTTTGAGACCCATGATCTCCCCAGTTACAAGGTACTGGCTTACAGTACCTCATGTAAAGTCCTTCTTGTGAGCTGGCCCTAAATCCAGTTAGAAGGCTGTTGGTCTTACCACTGACAGCTGAGCCACTGTTGCACAAGTAAGCACATCCTGCCAAGCATATCAGCACTGGAGCATTCAGGTTCCATAGCCAAGCAGGATTGTTAGTGAATGTTCTCCAACAGCAGACTACATGGCCTTTTGGCACTGTGAAAGCCAGCCAGAAGGATGAAAGTTTCTGTTAAAATATTGTACAGAGGGAGAGAGAGAGACACACACAGAGACACAGAGAGATGGGGCAAGGGAGCACCCCAGATGCTGGGATAGAGAAAGAAACTGAGGCAGTGATGGGTTGGGCCTTTATATTTATTTGGTGAACAAACATAGATGAGGTGCACTCGCCTGGCAGTGGCAGGTGATGATGTCAGGTTGCTAGGCAACCTAGCAGTGGGCTAGTAGATTGGCTTGTGAACTAACATTCCTCCATTTTCCTAACGCTGCCCCCCCAAAAAAAAAGAGGCGCTAGGGAGGGATGGCGTGGTGAGAATGAAAATGCTGGTCTACTTCTCATGCATATAAATGTAGGTTCATTGATTAGAAGCAGCTCTTGGCCACCATGCAAGGTGGGGGAGAAAGTAAGAGTACCAAAATGTCTGGATTATATGGGGAAGGGGAAGCCCCTGCCTTGGAGGGTGGGGTATGCCAGCCATGCCCCGTAGCAGATAGGGACCAAGGAATGCTGGGAGAACCTGGGGCTGCTTGTTCCAAGTCTGAAGCACACTGAGAGCTCCCAGATTCAGCAACCTCCACCACCCTCGCAGAGGCCAGGGTGATGCGGCAGGTCTGTTTTAACCTCATACTTGGGTACCACAGTCACACTTCCAACTTCTGTCAGGGGAGGCTTCAGATGGCATCTCGGTCCTCTTCATCTGCAAGGGACCAGGCCTTAAACATTACTCCTAGAGCTGCTTCTGTCAGGTCTAGATACAGTCTACCTTGTTACCAGACTTAAAAGCAGGTCTCAGGTGCAACCTTTCACCATTCCTTTAGCTAAAGGACAGTGAGTGATCCCAGCAGTCTCACCCATGTCTCTGGTAAATAGGGGAAAGGCCGATGGATACAGAAGCTTATGGAATGAAGACCTAAGAAAGTACCTAATTCCGATAAATAAAAAAAAAACAACATTCCATTATATGATCCACTATCATAGATCCAAGCTCAAGATTTTAAATTTCATTTGGTTCGTCTTTTAAGCACAGACTTTAAAATGTTTCTCATTGTGCTTGACTTGGATACATCCAGTCTTCTGGGGAGAGGGAAGATGCCCCTCCTCTTTCGTGATGTGTGTTCATGCTGCACATGAAGATCAAGTGAGCTTTTGCCCTTCTGCTCTGCAGGTTTCTGTCCTCCCCTCCTCCAACTTTGCGATTGCTGTACTCCGACATACTGCATCGACTACTGGTGAGTTCCCCTCTCTGGTCAGCACAGACACTTCTCTGTGTCTGAGAGATTGACCGTGATCCTCTGGAACCTTTTGAAACAGAGGAACGCCCAACCACGGTCTACGGCTATGGTTGACCCTTCTGGCTGACCACCATTGAGAAGCTTTTCCTGCGGTGATACGCTCTCTCTCTCCTGCTGGTATGGTCCCCTCCCCCCCCCCCTTCTTTCTCAACCTCAAAATCCTTGTACTAGGTAACCATGTCTGCTTGGGCATCTGCCCTGGGTACCTGGTAAGCTTGTGATTACTTATTTGTACTTTCTTGTTTCTAGTCTACCTGTATGTAGCCTTGGGGATGCCCAAGGCCAGGTTTGCAATTTATCTACCTTTCCCTTCACCCATGACTCCCCTCATCCATACCCCCAGGCACCCCTTTGGGATGCCTTCTGGAGAATTTCAGATCTCTATACCTAGTGCCCTCTTTAAGGGCATCTAAGCGTACATGCCTGTATAACCAAACTTGTTCCCAATATCCCTTTGATGACAGATCCAAAACAGGACCAGCAATTGGGTAAATGGAAAGAGGTTCCCTATGTTCAAACTTTTCCCTTCTTTGCTACAAACCTTCTCTCTCTGCTCACTCTCCCAAAAGTTTCAAATGTGCACCTAAAAAAGAATTTTCTCCCTAACTGATTTAACTTTTTCCTTTGCCCATATATATGTTCTACATCTAAGACAGCACCAAAGCAGATACCCACAGGTACTCCAGTCTTTAGCTCACATACTGTGCCAGCTGCGCCTGCATTTTTCCTTCCTAGCCACAGATGTTTTCAGACCCTGGACAGCAAACACAACAGCCTGTTCTTTTCAGACTTGGCCAACATTTCAGCCTTTGGGCCCACTATTGCCACCGTAGTGTCAGTAGGAAGCAGCCAAAGACGATTGATTTCTTTACTCCTTATCCATTTATTATCAACAAAAGGCTGGAATAGTGTGTTGCAGATCTGGGACAAACAGCTCCAGGTTCTCCTGTCATTCCTAGGTCCCTATCTGTTGTAGGGCATGGCTGGTATATTGCTTTTAAATTATCTGTATTATCAGTATGCCAGGCTAGCTAGCGATCAATTAAGTCACAGACACTTGTTATATTTTAAAATAGCCTTGGGGCAGGGCAGACATTACTCCTCTAAATTACCTCCCATAGTGGGGCAGGTATGTGATCCCTGCCCCAAACCCACGCCATCTGCTTCTAATAACTTTTATCAAGCTACCTCCCATCCATAATCCCAAATACTTGCTAATGTTCTTCATCTGGGCCAGATTCTCCAACCATGCCGGCCATGTGCCTCTCTTCCGTCTAACCCATGGCGGCTTTCCTCTCCTCTCCTCCTTGGGTCTTTCTCTTTCCTCCTCATGGCAGTCTCTCTTCTTTTCCTTCTTTTTTCCCAGGATTTCTCTCTCTCATTCTTGGGACCCTTAGCTGTACCTATCTTATCTTCCCTGCCCAGGTGGGTTGGCTTTTCATTAATGAAAAGGTGGGTCACAGAGAAAGCAAGCAATAATTAGCATCAAAGTACATCAGACCATCCCCCAGCACTGGTACACCCTGCCCTCTACCCTGAACTTTCCAAGGTAAGGTTTTCCCCTTTCCCTTTACCATATAATCTGGATATTTTGGTGCTCTTATGTTCTCTCCTCACCTCTCTCCCTCCACAATCCCCCCCTGCCCCCCGCATAGTGGCCAAGAGCTGCTTCCAATGTACCTACATTTATATACTGTGCACCAGATATAAAGGGCCAGCCCATCACTCTCTCTCTCTCTCTGTCTAGATTTTTCTCCCCTTTCCTGTGCCTTTGGCACCCTCTTCCACCATCTCCCCCAGCCTAATCCCCCTCTTCCCCACTCTCTCGCAGGTCTCTCTGTCTCTCTCTCTCTCCACCTCATGGACCACTCACGCCCTAACTCCTTTCCCCTTCTCTTTCCCCAAATAAATCTCTTCATGTCAGATCTGTTGCATGCACTTTATATTTATAAATATTATAACAGTTTCCAATTCAGTCCCAGATTAATTTTTCCATTTCCTATAATCAAAGTACTCACACATGGTGTCTTCAGCAATAGGGTCTTACCACATCAGTAGTTGGTAAATTCCTGAACTTGCTGTTTAGGATTGCTCCAAGGCTGTCACCAGTTATCCGCAAAGCTTTCATCTGCTCTTAATTGAGTGAGTTTTAAAGGGCAAATGAAGGTCAAATTTATTAATCAGTGGGGAAGAAAGTTCAATGTAATGTAAATGATTTTTTAAAAAACATTTTAAATGCAAAACTCTAAGCTTCACAAATAGTAAGCGCTTTTAATCTTCCTATTTAAAGAACTCTTTGGCCTTTAGCCAAAAGTGGAATTTCCCAATTTAATAATTTAGCATTAGTCTTCAGCATGTTATGAAGAGAAAAAGATCAACAAAGTATCTAAACATTTCTGGTTAAGCAATTATCCAATTCTACTTGGAAGTCAAGAGGTCATTTGTAGTAATTTGTTAATTAGGTCTTTAATTCTTTGTATTATCACACAAAAAAAGCTGTTTCTATCTATAATAACAATGAGGGTTTGTGTTTCCCATCTGGAAAAGTCCACAGGCATTGGATTTGATCAGGGAATGTATGTGTGCATGGAAATAGTTTCCCAGCTGATCCTCATGATAGAGTGGGAAGAGATAGAAGGAGAGGTCAAAGGACCATCACCCATCAAGCCTACGCAAGAAAGGTCTTGACACTCTTAAAAAATACATGCCACAGTTAACATTACCAATAATGATTCACGAAGTAGAAATCATGACAAAGGTCAAGGGACAAGCCAGATAAGAACCCTGCCTCGGGTACTATACTGAAGAGGACCATTGTAATAGGAGAAGATGGCAGAAGCAGAATCCATTCAGTTCCAGGGAGTGAGTTGGAGGAAGACCTGTAAGGATTGTTTTTCATGTACAGCTGGCAAATGGCCAGAAAGAACGGACCCAGGCAATGGGACTATGAGGCTGCACAATCGATAGGTGCATTTATTTTAAGTGCTAAGAACTTCACTCAGTATGTGTCTACACTCCTGTTAAGGGCTGAGTTCTCAGTAATCAGAGCTCCACCTGGAGGCTAGTGAGGGTAGGAAGTACTATCCAAAACCATAGGTAGCCATGTGTGCTGTTGGGTTCACCACCCAGTAATGCAACACCTCATTCTGTTCGTTAGAGGAGGCCATTTTTCCTGTCTTCCGATGTCTATGTGAACGTCCTACACAATTAGGACGCCATCTTTTTTATGTATAGAGTTCATTTCCAGTGTCTGTCTTGGACTTATCAGTTCTTGCAGCTTATGATGATTACTTAATATTATTTTACAAGTGTTAGTCAGAGAGAACGAGTCTGTAGGTCATATGTGGGAAAATATATGCCCAATAGCCTCTTCTCCGTCACCCATTCAGATTTAGTCTCATGCAGAAGACAGGTGTAGAAGAATTTTAACAGAGCCATTGTATCTGGCATGAACTCTGGAGTGATGGCACCTAGGCTGCAAGTAGCCTTTTGTAAAGAGTCAGTGACTGTTATCTAAGGTCTTATGGGGCTGCTGTTCAGAGTCACAAAGCCTTTGCACAAAGTAGTCCCAAGACATGCCTGGAAGCCCAGGAAGTCTCAAATGGCTGAGAACTGCTGAGGTAGTGTGACTCTTTCAGACAGCTCCTGGATCAGATGTGAGGTTTTGGTCTGTAGAAATTGACTTGCTAGAAGCTCTTGGTGTGTGACAACAAAGAGGCCCTGTGTCTTAGTTAGGGTTCTATCGCTGGGAAGACACCACGACCAATGCAACTCTTATAAAAGAAAACATTTCATTGGGGCTGGCTTCCAGTTTCAGCAGTTTAGTCCATTACGGTCATGGTGGGAATCGTGGCAGCATGCTGGAGAAGTAGCTGAGAGTTCTACACACTGATCTAAAGGCAGCAGAAGGAGACTGTGTGGCACACTGGGTGGGAGTAGTTTGACCATATGTAAGACCTCAAAACCTGCCTCTCTGGTGACACACTTCCTTCAACAAGGCCACACCTCCTAATAGTCCCACTCCCTAGGAGCCAAGCATTCGGATACTTGAGTCTATGGGGGCTGAACCTATTCAAACCACCATACTCTGAAAAAAAAAAAAAAGTTCAGAGTTCAGACCTTGAAAGGCTGATTGCCCAGCTGATGAGAAGCCTAGAGTCATCCGGCAGTGTCTGTCTCTTTGATCAGTCATCCTGACTATCTCTGAACACTGAGACACACATCTACCTAGCAGTGAGGGTGAATCTAGATAACTGTCTCCAGTCAGTCATCCACACACATCTTAAACCATAGCTAATGTCTATGTGACATGATAACAAGATCATAACTCCATCTACTGTGGTACATGGGTCATGGGGACACCGGAAGATGCACTGAGCCCATCGAAAGGAAAAGGCAGCTCCCATGTGATGCCCAGTCTCCTTTATTTCCCGTAAGTTAACCACTATCACCTAAAACTAATTTCATGGGAAAATATTATGAAAATTTGGTACATATTATTTCATATAATAAAGAAGTAAAAAAGGAAAAACTACACACACACACACACACACACACACACACAGAGAGAGAGAGAGAGAGAGAGAGAGAGAGAGAGAGAGAGAGAGAGAGAGAGAGAGAGAGAGAGATTCACCTCAAACATATTCACAGAAAAATAAATACAGAGTGCTCATGACACTCATAGTTTCCTTTTGTGGCTGGTTACAGGGCATAGGAGTATTTGTGACAGCCTTCTTCTCTTTGAACCTCAGACTTCCCTTTATTCTCAACAAAGCCCTCATCAGATCACACACACTTACCTTGTGGAGTAATCCAAACATTAACTCCTAAAAGCTCTAGCCCAGTTGTTCAATCTTAGGTCACTGCAATACAGAATTTTTATTCACCTACAAGTTGAGTTGAGTCCTATCACAGTTTTCCTGGGGCAGCTGCAGGTGGCAAACATCTGCTCCAGACGTTTGGTGGTCCTGTCGAAAGTTGGGTTTTTTGTTTGTTTGTTTGTTTTGTTTTGTTTGTTTGTTTGTTTGTTTGTAGTGTGGTTAAAAGTCCTCTATTTCCTCCACTGTTAGGAAGCAGTATGATTTCAAAACTTTGGCTTTAGGCTCAGTGTCTTAGTTTACTTTTGATTGCATTTCTGACACGCCATGACCAAAAGTAGCTTGGGTGAGAAAGGGCTTATTTCAGCCTACATGGCCCAGTCACAGTCCACCATGAAGAGAAGAAGTCAGGGCAGGAACCCAAACAAGAACATGGAGAACGGAGACAGAAACCGAATACTGCTTACTGGCTTGTGCCTCATGGCTTGCTTGGCTATGTTAAAATTATTTTTATAAAACTGTGTTTTTTTCTCAATTAACGCAGTTATCACCCAAATAATTGAAACTCCATTAAATTGTTTGTTTAAGAAGCCTGACTGCACAATTCTATTTTTAACTCTATTCTTGCCCTCTAGGCTAGTCTGGCTTCCTTTCAGAGTAAATCCTTGAGATACTTGAATTTTATAGCTTTCTCAGCTCCAGCTGAATCTGCCTCCTCTCCCATGGCTGAATGACCTACTTGCGCCTCTCTTCCCACTGGCTGGTAGGAAGTCCAGCCCTATTCTCTCCTCGGCTCAGTGATTGGCTGTAAGCTGTTTTATTGGCATGTTAGGGGAAAACTGGGGGCAGTGCTTACACAACATTGAGACAGGAGATTCTTGGGGTACAGAAACCAGCATGTGGATTATACAATAACCTTATGCCTAAACAGCTAGTTTTCTTATAAAATGCAATATCACCTACCAAGGAGTGACACCGCCCAGAGTGGGGTGGCCCCTTGCCCATCAATATTAATCAAGCTTATAGACATAAAAGCTTTTGTAGGATGCTGTTACTCCCACTGCTCAATAAGACCACTGCCACAATCTTTGAGACAAATGTGAAGCAAGGTTTATTTAAATTCTGGTCAGGAGGATGGGCTCTGGTTAGGACCATTCCTGGGTTCCCAGGAAATGGCCGTGGGTCACATCTTGCAGAGGCTTAAAAAGGCAAACCCACATGACCACCATATCTCTCACCAGGTCCAATGAGGGGCAAGTATACATCCTGACATATTGCCTGCCTACATACTTCCCGTCTACATGTGATAGAGCGCATACGCTGTAGTTGTATCAGACAAACTTGTTTAGGAGAGTAAAAACACATAGCTTGTTATCCGCCATAAACAGTATTCTCTAGCATTTCAGGAAGTGCCTGTCCTTGGGCACAGAGCTTACAGGTTGAGGTGTTTTTGTTTCACGGATCTCTCAGGCACAGTAACTAAAACTTAAAACATGCCTTGGCTCTCACAACGTCTGACATGATGTGGCAAATAACATCAGATAATGCAGGTGATGAACTGACATTTCCTTGTCATAAACGAAATAGAAAAGGCAAATAATCATTTAACAAAAAATAAGAAGAGAAACGTTGGCAAAGAAATTCAGCTGTGAAGTAGAAGGAGCTCAAGACATAATAAAAATGTAAAATATGTAGACCTTCCTTCTCAGAAGAGACAAGCCTTTCTCAAGAGACAAGCCTTCCTCAGGAGACTAGCCTTCCTCAGGGACAAGCCTTCCTCAGAGACAAGCCTTCCTCAGAGACAAGCCTTCCTCAGAGACAAGCCTTCCTCAGAGACAAGCCTTCCTCAGGGGACTAGCCTTCCTCAGGAGACAAGCCTTCCTCAGAGACAAGCCTTCCTCAGGAGACAAGCCTTCCTCAGGAGACAAGCCTTCCTCAGAGACAAGCCTTCCTCAGAGACAAGCCTTCCTCAGGAGACAAGCCTTCCTCAGGAGACAAGCCTTCCTCAGAGACAAGCCTTCCTCAGAGACAAGCCTTCCTCAGAGACAAGCCTTCCTCAGGAGACAAGCCTTCCTCAGGAGACAAGCCTTCCTCAGAGACAAGCCTTCCTCAGAGACAAGCCTTCCTCAGAGACAAGCCTTCCTCAGGAGACAAGCCTTCCTCAGGAGACAAGCCTTCCTCAGAGACAAGCCTTCCTCGGAGACAAGCCTTCCTCGGAGACAAGCCTTCCTCGGAGACAAGCCTTCCTCAGGAGACTAGCCTTCCTCAGGAGACAAGCCTTCCTCAGAGACAAGCCTTCCTCAGGAGACAAGCCTTCCTCAGGAGACAAGCCTTCCTCAGAGACAAGCCTTCCTCAGGAGACAAGCCTTCCTCAGAGACAAGCCTTCCTCGGAGACAAGCCTTCCTCGGAGACAAGCCTTCCTCAGGAGACAAGCCTTCCTCAGGAGACAAGCCTTCCTCAAAGACAAGCCTTCCTCAGGAGACAAGCCTTCCTCAGGAGACAAGCCTTCCTCAGAGACAAGCCTTCCTCAGAGACAAGCCTTCCTCAGAGACAAGCCTTTCCCAGGGTACTAGCATTTGTACCTTCTAAAGGGACAGAGATGTGGCTGTTGCAGACGTGTGATTTATTATGAAAGTCACAGTGCATTAGCCAAGATGCACAGCTATTTTATTAAAATTAATCCAAGAAAATCAGGCCTCTTTGTTCTCATTTCTTTCTAGACCATAGCATACAAATGCTGATATGCTGTACCGAGTTCTCCGAGCATAGCTTTCTATCATCTTCTCCGTGTTTAAAGTAGGAAAATATTGCTTTTAATGGCAAAGTACACAAAATAATCTCTCTCGTGCTTCTTGCATAGTTTTATAAATTAAGAAAAGAACCTAGTGAAATAGACAGTGACACAAAATATTACTTGTTACCTTGGGAAAGTTCCGACCAAAATCTTGTGTGTGTGTGTGTGTGTGTATACACATGTGTGTACATGTGTCTGCCCGAAGGCTCACACGCACATATGTGTATACATCTGTACTTACACCTTTGCACAGATGCTTGTATATGCGTGCATATGCATGTTGAGGCCAGAAGAAAACCTAGGATACCATTTCTCAGGCACAGCATACCTTATGTTTTGAGTCCGATTCTGTCACTGGGAACTGGGCTTTGCCAAGTAGCTAAACTGGCTGGGCACTGAGCCCCAGGGACCTCTTGCCACTGCCTCTGAATGCTGGGTTTATAACCATACATTACCATGTCTGTCTCTTTTGCCTTGCTTGCAGGTATTGAACTCGGGTCCTTTTGACTGTATGTCAAGTACTTAACCAATTGAGCTATGTATCCATTCCATTTCAAGGCCATTTCAGCATAAATAACTCATTGGAATCTTGATGAAGCATCACCCATATTCTGCCAGTAGGAAATGTTACTTCATTCTTTCTAATGGGAAACATAAGCCCTCAAATTGTCTTAGTTCTTTCCTGCCAGAGAATTTCAGTCCTACAAGGGTCTTTGACAACCAAGCTGGAAGTTTTAAAAAAACAAAAACAAAAAAAGACTTATTTATGTATTATATATACAATTTTCTGCCTGCATGCCAGAAGAGGGCAGCCAGAAGAGGGCACCAGATCTCATTATAAATGGTTGGGAGTCATCATGTGGTTGCTGGGAATTGAACTCAGGACTTTCAGATGAGTAGCCAGTGCTCTTAACCTCCAAGCCATCTCTCCAGCCCCAAGCTGGAACTCTTGAAAGATCCAAGAAAACCTGGGAGTATACATTAAACATTTCTGCTGTCAGTATTTGCTTTAGTTGTTGTAGACAATCCAGATAAATGTGAATGAATGTTTTGCCTACATGTATGTACATGGACCACGTTCATACAGCGCTATGGAGCCCAGAAGAAAACGTTAGATGCCCTGGGACTGTAGTTATAGCCACTGTAGGGTGCTGGGAACCGAACCCGAGTCTTCTGCAACAGCAGCCTCTGAGTCTTCTCTCCAGCTCCCACCTTTTAAAAAGCCGATTAATTTCTTAATCCTGTAACAGCTCTAAAACTGCACAAATGTCCATTATGTTTTTAAGGGAAAATCTCATCACTATAATGACACATGGGAAGGAAAGTGCAGTTATTACATGTCCAAAGCATCGTATATATAACTATATCATATACCCTCATAACCCCCACTCCAGTAAAATTCCAGGCCCCAAAGGAACCATCTTTGTGTCCTCTCTTGTCATTACCCCTCAAGTAACCTTCACTTGGATTCCCATCATCATTGATTTTCCCCCAATATAAATGGAAACTAGCACTTTCCCCAGCTATGTGTGGCTTAATTTCTCGACGTCGCATTCATTAAATGCAGACGTTGTACATACAAATAGCCCACTTCCATTGCTCTGCAGCATTTTGCTCTATAATTATAAGAAGTTATTTGAGTAGCATTTAGTTCTCTCTCAGATGTTGGTCATTTTGTGCATTTCTCCACAAAGGCAGCCACAGCTGTGTTTCCTGTGCACTTGTAATTCTCCAGAGGGCACGCCTACGTCTTGGAGTGAGATTGCCGGGATAGAAGAGATATGCATGTTGAATAAGCTTACATAAACATTATTAAACAATTCCAGAGGTGGCTCTATTAATTTAAGATCAACATTGTCCGAGAGAACAATCATTCAATATTCTTATACCACTCTTTTTATTTTGCCTTTGTAAAAGGATTGATTTTAAGTTATGTGCCTATGTTTGTGTCTATGTGAGGGTTTGTGTAGGTGCCTAGCATGCAAGCCAATACAGAATGCCGATCCCCTGGAGTTTAGGTTAGAGGCAGTTGTGAGCTGTCCCAAGCAGATGCTGGCCCCTGAACTCAGTTGTCTGTAAGAACATCAAGGCTCTTAAGTTCTGAGCCATCCCTCCAGCCCCTTGTCTTATCCTTTCTAGAAGAGATTTCTGCCTTCTGTAAAAAAAAAAAAAAAAATCAACTCTCTTGCAGGCTTTGTTTTGATTGTTAACTTTTGAAGCTTCAGTGCGCATTATAGGGGTCAGATTTATTGAGCTACGTGTGGAATGGTTCCCAGGGGGGTGGGACACATGGACCTGGAAACGTTGGTATTACCTGCTTGATCCCAGCAGAAGACAGTCTGAGGCTCAGAACAGAGTCCTCCTTGAGAATTTTAACTGCTCTTGTTTGTCCCCCAGGGAAGGAGAACAGTATACAGAGATGAGTCTCTGCTGTGATTATCAGGTGGGTGTGGACTGATGTGTGTGGTTTTCATTTGCACATCCCCAATGACTAAAGGAGGGCAAGCCACTTCATTAAAGGAGGAATCCCAGCTATGTGATTTTTCAAGTCTTCCCCTCTCCTCTCTGTCTCTCTCTCTCTCTGTCTCTCTCTCTCTCTCTCTCTCTCTCTCTCTCTCTCTCTCTCTGTGTGTGTGTGTGTGTGTGTGTGTGTGTGTGTGTGTGTGTGTGTGTTTTCCTTTTATTAGATAGCTGTCTCTGGGTTTTAGAAAATGTGTTCAATTTCAGATGCCAATCATTGTCGGCATGCCTACTGCCAACTGTGCGCATATGTGTGGCTTAGTTCTGGCTGTTCTAAAAGCATTTATGGAAAGTGTGATTTTTATGGAAGGTTCTGGATTTCGATAGAAAGTCATTTTGTCAATGTTTCCCTTTATACTTTAGTGTTTTACGCCTTGCTGAAGAAATATTTATGGGTCTGTTCCCATGTTGTTTTCTGCTAGCTCATTTTTCAGCTTGTTCCACTTAAGCTTAAAACTCCCATACTGAGCTTTGTGCGTGGTATGACACAGGGATTCAGTTTCATTTTTCTTTGTGCCTATATATTTAACTCTGGTAGAGAACGGTTGGCCACATTTACTACTGCAGAGTAGATTTGTATGCTTCAGAACTTTATGCAGATAAAGCCCCAGTCTGGAATGTTCCCACTTGGAGTTCCCTACTAAGTAATTTTTAAGATTCACCCAGATTACCACAGTCAGGAGTTCTAGTCCCCTCACTATTGCTAGGTGAAACTCTACTGTGTTAAGATGTTGCGTTTATTTAGATATTTGGATTATGTCCTGTCTCTGCTTAATATGAGTAAATCTATTGAGAACGGTTTAATCCAAGCTTTCGTGTGGATAACTGCTTAGTTTTCTGTTGGTCCACATTCTGGATCTTGGGTGAAGAGATGTTTTAGTTCATAGGGGACTTTATAATGTGAGCTGTTTTATACAGTGACTACACAGCACTCTTGATCCTAATGCGGGGCCTCTAGTGCTGGTCCAGTAGTACCTTACATCTCCTAATTCAGTATTTTATTCCACATGTATAAATTTTCTCTTCTATTTATAGCTATGATGTGTTTTGAATTAAACATTGGATATGGCATAGGCTATGCATTGAAATTTAAATCTGTCATTTTCTCTCGTCCCTTGCCAACAAAAGTGATGCATATAGCCTACTTCTACTCAGTTCTGTTTCATTTATCAATCATCTGGCTCAGAGTTGGTGGAATGCTATCTTTCTTACTCTCATTTTTTGGGGTGAATCTTTTTTTTTTTTAAGATTTATTTATTTTATGTAAGAGTGCTCTATCTGCACATACACATGCATGCCAGAAGAGGACATCAGATCCCAGTATAGATGGTTGTGAGCCACCATGTGGTTGCTAGGAATTGAACTCAGGACCTCTGGAAGAGCAAACAGTGCTCTTAACTACTGAGCCATCTCTCCAGCTCTTCAGGGTGAATCTTGAAACCAGCGGTCTAGAGCCTCTAACTTGGTTCTTTTATAAACGCTGATCAGATAGATCTGTTTTCTAGGCTCTCTATAGTTTTGTTTAAATGTTGTCAGTCTCTCTAAGGACAACTACCACCCTTTATCAAAGAAGCATCTTTTTGCAACAGATGCAGACCAATCAGAGGTCTACAACTGGTCAAAATGCATAGCTAAGTGACAGGAGGTGCGCATCGCAACTGATGTATCCACAATGCAACCCTTACACCTCACATTCAGTGAACATCTCAGTAAAGGATGGAACGATTGTAGGGGCCAGAACACCAGGATGTCTGCTTCAAGACAGTGTCTCTTAGAACACCAGGATGTCTGCTTCAAGACAGTGTCTCTTAAAACTCCAGGAAGCTGCACCCATTGAATATCAACTATATGGTGAACAATAGAAAAGATCTGCACAATGATGACACAAGCTGACATGTCAACACGGATTAGGGAAATCTCATAAAGCCTCACCCCTAGATGAAGCGCTGTATGCAATCAATGCCTGTTGATGGAGGCTGAGAGAGCGAGAACCAGTCTCCTCTAAGGATGAGGCCCTTTATTATCCAATCCCATGTGGTCAGCCCTAAACACACCTGCAAATGAACAGCACTAAATAGACTGACATACTGTTTTAGTTAAAGTTTCTATGATTGTGAAGAGACACTATGACCATGGCAACTCCTATAAAGAAAAACATTTAGTTGCGGGCTAGCCTACAGTTCGGAGGCTTAGTCCATTGTCTTCACAGTAGGAAGCATGGTGGCGTGCAGGTAGTAATGGTGGTCATGGTGCAGGAGAAGTAGGGAAGAGTTCTACATCCAGATGTGAAGGCAGTAGGAAGAGAGTGGGATACTGGGCCTGGCGTGAGCATTTGAAAACTTCAAAGCCAACCCCCATTGACGTACTTCCTCCAACAAGGCCACACCTACTCAAGAAGAACACACCTCCAAATAGCACCATTCCCTATGAGCTAATAAGGGGCCATTTTCATTAAAACTAACACACACATGTATCTATGCAATGATAATAACTAAAGAAGAGGTCAGTTAGTTTGAGAGGGAGTGGGAAGGACACAAGAGAAGTTGGAGTAAGGAGAACAAGGAATAGACATGTGAGCACAGTACTCATGTTTGACATTCTCAAAAAAAAAAAAACAACAACAACAAAAAAAAAAACCAAAAAACAAAAAAACCACAAATGAGTTAAAAAACAAAGAGAAGCCAAAATATAGCCCTGCCTATTTAGCTATGACCTTTCTATTTATTATTAATTTTTGTGGTTCTTGGGGCAGGAATTAAACCAAAGTCTTTACTCTTGTGAGGCATGATCTTCTACTCTGCTGCACTCCTCTTGGAATTTAGACTTAGATTTGTGTCTGTGCAGATGTAAAACTCCAGGGGAAGAGGAGCTGGGATAGCACTTACATCGGGTAGACACAACAAGTAGGGGTCTCCACTCTAACACACAAACAAGGTAGTGACTAGATTTTAGATATCAGACACTTAATATGTAAAAGTCCCCATTTCTCATTATTTAGTACATTTTCTACATCTGTTCAGAAACTGAATACACTATAACTAAATACAAAGAAAATAAATGGTCTCATGCCTTTTCATAGGGAAATGCCCTTAACTCTAGTTGGCCATTGGTTAACATAAGCATGAACATCAGGAATATTTTACCATAGTCTATTTTCTTTTTGCCACAGCTAAAAACAGGGTTCTGGCAGGTGTGGTAGCACTGAGACTGGGATTTCTATTTATTTGAGGAGAGGTGGATTGGCCTTGGTTTTTCCATGCCCCCAGTGTAGAGTGCAGATGGATAGAAGGGAAAGATAGACCAACTGATCAGAACAAGGTCCAAAAACCAAACTGGAAAATGAGAGGAAAATGCTGGTATTGATAGCTGTTTACAGTCAGCAATGCGCATGGGGGAAATCCACTCGGGACATAACACATTGTGTGGCTCTCCTTGTCCTGCTAGTAAAGGATCTTGTTGATGTGATGATATGCTCAGCAATTTGATACCTGTTGGGTCACAGTCAAGCTGATTTTTCGTCTGCACTGACGTGAGGTGCAGTGGAGAGCCCGTGAGTCTGCTTTCATAAAGCAGTGTGGCAGTTAATCTGGACTGTCAGCCTTGATTGTAGAATCACCATGGAAACAGATCTCTGGGCTTGAGAGGGGTTTTATAAAATAGGTTAACAAGATAGGATGACCCACACCCTAAATGTGGGCGGCTCCATTCCCCAGGCTTGTGTCACTGACTGAGGAAAAAGGAGAGGATGAGCTGAACAGGAAGAGCCATGGCTCCCTGCTTTCTGATGGCAGATTTGACGCGACCTGCTTCCCACTCCCACTACCAATTCTGCCCCACCATGCTGTGAAGATCCTCCTAACCGTAAGCTAGTATAAGCCCTTCCCACCTAAGTTGCTTTGGCCAGATATTTTATCTGAGCTACCAGGAGAGTGGCCAACACAAGTAGGTCTAAATGCCACAGTCTGGAGCTATCTTAGAAAGACAAGCACATGACAACAGTGACAGCTGTTGACGTGAGTCCTCAGCCTCACAGTGATGGAAAGAGGGACTAAGCTAGAGTGACTCTAGCTAAGACCATTAGATTTAGACTCCAGCAGAAGTTAAGATGCAACAGCTTTTGAAAATATTGTTATATTAAGAGCATTGTTTTTATACACCATTTGGATGGTAACACATAGTATGTGTACTTATGTTTAAAAGTTAGATATGCTCTAGGATTCTTATGAGACGTATCTGAGTCTCACGGGACTACAGCAGGCAAAGTGAAAAGGGCTGGATTGCTCAGACAGCACATCTCTGCATTGTAAGTTCATAATTGCCCACAACACAAAGATATAGCAGCTATCTGGCTTCGTGTTTGTCTGATGCACACAGAAGGCAGAAGAGAGGCAGGGCAGATTATCAAGAATGTTCTGGAATCTAGGGTGTGGGAAAGGGTCAGGGAAAGGGTTGGCCTGATGTTATTATATGTATAAATGGTATGCCCTCTATATTTGTTTTTATCATTTTAAAGTTGCTAGTGTGACAGTCACGTAAGAGCCTCTAGCACTTTCCACACTGCCATTTGCAATGAGGTGAGGTAAACATCAGATAATGTCACCATAATTAAAAATTCACTGGCACCTTCATTAGACTATAAGAACTTCCCTACCAGAAAGAACACAAGCCAGGATTCACTGCCAGGAAAAATCCCAACTCTCATCAAGCACAGGACACTTTCTTCTCTCATGGTAAAAGAGCAACATAAATCTTGTTTATCTTTTGACTCCCACTGCCAACGAGTCTTAAAATCCAACTTTAAAATCTAGTCTAAGATCTGGTTTTAGAAAGTTTGTTTATTCTCATTCTTGATCTTTCTTTCCTTTTTAAAAAATTTTTAATGTGTTAAAGATACAACTTTAGTGCCGACCGGACTCCAGTTCCTAATTTTGAAGCAGGACCATGCCACTGTAACTATGGAGCAGTGTGCTAAGGGGCTGAGTTGGTTACAGGAGTCTATGACTGTACTTCCACAACCAGGGGGTTAAATTCTCCAAGATGCCCTTTATGGTGAGAAAGACAAATGGAAAAAGTTGACATTTTGTTTGACTGACTAGGCCAAAACACATATGGGGCATCCATGAAAAAGTTGTTTCTAGTAAGATTTAGATAAGAGGACTCACAGTTTATTGATAATCGAAAAGAGTTGGCAAATCAATGACAAAGATTTACCATTAGAAATCTGCAAAATGGCTTAGTAGGGCTGGGTGTGGTGACACAGGCTTTCACAGCAAGGAAGCCGAGACAGGAGGATTGCAAGGCCAAGGTTACTGAGCAAGACCTTGTCTCAGCTAGACAGGCAAGCACCAACAAACAAACAAAAGTAGTTCACGATATTGCCACCCCAGGAAAACAGCAAAAACAAAAAACTCCATTGAGTCACAATGCTTTGATTAGATTCACACAGGTGTTGCCTTAAGTTTATCGTGGTACCTGGAAAAGAAGAGATTTGTTTTTAATTTATAGAGTTTTTTCTTTAGTTACAGAAAATATTGTTTAAGTTTTTAATTTGTAAGTTTAATTTTCCTTTTAATCCTATATACTCATACATAGGTGTGTGTACATGTGTGTACATGTGTGTACAGGTGGCTGTGGAGGCCACAAGAAGGCATGAGATCCCTTGGAGCTGGATTCACAGGAGGCTATGAATCTTCTGAACTGAACTCAGCTCCTTTCTGCTAACAGTACGAACTCTTAACCACTGTGCCTTCACTCAAGTCCCAGCAAATGCTACATTTGGGTGAAAACAGTTCAGATTTAGCCCAATTGATTTTGGGGACAAGCAACCTATCCATAATGCCACCATAGTCCAGCATGGACTAGAAGTGTTGGCCAGAGCCCCAGGAAAGAAAAAGAAAAGTACTGTAAAGAGCCCAAAGCCCGCATGATCATAGTGAAACTCTTGCTTACAGATAATTTGAAGGGCACCTATACCCGTCAGGGTCAGTTAACTATTACAATAAGCTAACGCTAGCCACGACACTATTATTGATGTGAATCCCTTCTAACCAGAAAACCAAGTGGGCTCACACATGTTCTCTGTGGATAAAGTTCCAAGAATCACATTGCATTGGAGCTCTTTGGTTCTACTGGCTGTGATAAGCTAATGTTATATATGTTTAGATTTTGCCCCAACTCAAATACAACTTCAATGGAATGCATTCGAATTTCAGGAAGTTCACAAATTTTACTTAAAAGTTACTTATGAATAACATCTAATTTTGGCACTCACAAATTAGTTTTCAACAAAGAATCAGTTGTTCTCTGAAAAGAGGCAAGATGAATAAAATGTATTCAGTAGTGGCTGGGAGGTGTTGTGAGCCCTTTCCACAAGCCTGACTCACCAGGCTCTGCATCCTGAGTGAGGAGCCAGGGTGAGCAAGCTCTGGGGTTTCTTCTTCAGGGAATGTGCTAAGGACTGTGCTGGCAACAGCAGCGGGAGAGCCCAGTGCCTGCCTGGCCCTGGAGAAAACTGCAAACATTGTGCCAAAGACATCTGATCCTAGCTGTCGAAACCCTGAAAGAGAGACATTTATCAGCAGACATGCCAAATGCTCTATTCCTAACTGGATACACCCAGAGTGGTCTCAAAGACCCCAACCAGGATAGTCAGTGAAGGCTTGAGTTGCTATGGGTAAAATATGAATTTTTGCAAGAGAAACAGTAGGGATAGTCCTTTGTGAATACTCTGTGAATAGTCAAGCCTGGCCTGGGAACACAGAAGAGCCTTGCTATAAGAATAAGTCTGGAGCTAAAGTTAAGCTGGCCAGGTACTTGAAGTTCTCCATCCATCGCATGCCTCACATAAATCAGTTGCCATTACGGTACTTCTGTAATGCCAGCACTCAGGGGGAGGTAGAGTCACCCAAATCAGGGGTTCAGGGTTACCAGTTGGCAGCAAGCCTGGGAGGCAGAAGACACAACCACAAACAAGAGTAGCCCAGCCCACCAACCAATCCTCTGAACAACCCCGGTGTAAGTGTTGCCTAAGAGCACAGGGCAGCACTGAGCCAGATAGTCTCATCAAATAAAAAATCTTGGGGAAAAAAAAAAAAGAAATACCACACTTCTTTCCACAACAAGGCATAACTTTGAGACCTGCACCCAATAGGTTCTTGCTCACAGCGGTCTGATAACAGTCTACTTGAATGCACGCTGATAACAGGCTGGTAGACTTTTAATGTCGTCCTCTCTAAACTCTGTTCACAAGGAGCCTCTATACTATCGTGTCTCTCTGTGCTAAGTGTTTAGTAAGTAGAGGAGCCTTTCCGTTTGTACTGTTTGCTTTGATGTGGCTGTCCTGGGTGTTCTCGAAACCTCGCCCTCTGTTCTTTTCTGATCAACTCCACACAGAACACTGGCCTTGATTCCTAAATTCCTATTTAAAAGATAATCACCGTGTGCAGTTCTGACTGAAAAATATTGACGTGTTTTGTCCTCTACTAGAATACGATGGTAACATTGTGTGGTTATGAATAAATATTTCTGTTTCAACTAAGCAGAGTTTGTGTATACAAGGGATTAGGACCAGCGCCAGGTTACATGGTGATATTTTGTATGACTCTAATCTGCCCAAGGGATTTCTAGTTTTCCAAAGTGGAGGGTGGGGTGGGGCTGTGGGTGTAACTTGTCACTAACTGCTTGTGATTGATAATTTATCTGAATGAACTAGGATCAATACACAGTTTATTCATGTTAAATTGATCACAGTTGCATCAATAAAATTGAAGTGTTTCTCGTTATAGAGAACTTTAAAAATTATGCCCAGTGATTTAGCACAGAGAATTCTTATTTTTCCATTACTGTGTACCAAAAAATTAGCTAATAACCCTTCCCATAATTTCTCACTGTTAACAGATTTTTTTGTATTGCTCACATCTTTGTGAGAGGCATCTGTTTGCATTGTTCTAATGATTATAGATTGAAAACCAATTATTCCAAAAAAGAAAGACATATCATTACAGACATAAAACACAGAATAATAAAGTGTACGCTCACACCAGGAAGACAAATCTTCTGACGAGTCAGGAATGTTATGTTGAAACAGCATTCTCTAGACCAGCAGGTCTCAACCTGTGGGTCTCACATCAGATATTTACATTAAAGCTCATAACAGTAACAAAATTATGGTTATGAAGTAGCGGGGAGATAACTTTATGTTTGGGGGTCAGCACGGCATAAGGAACTGTGAAAGGGCTGCGGCGTTAGGAAGGCTGAGGACCGCTGCTCTAGGTGGACCTCAGTTCTTTGATACTGTCAGTCATGCCAAGTGAATGTTCCTACACACAGGACTAAAACTACTTTCCTTTTTCTACTCACCATGCTGCTTCAATACAATATAAGAACCCATTTGGAGTAAAATACTTTTAGATGAACTCTAAGTAATGATGTCTGAGAGCTTAACATTTTTCAGCTCACTTCATTTTAATAGCCAGTTCTTCTAAAGAATAGATGGTTTATGCTCAAGAAAATAATAATAAGATATGAATACTTCTCTGTATTCTGTTTTAAAAATGAATTTTGAAGTTCTTGTTACATTTGTATATTCTCTCTCTCTCTCTCTCTCTCTCTCTCTCTCTCTCTCTCTCTGTGTGTGTGTGTGTGTGTGTGTGTGTGTGTGTGTGTGTGTGCATATGCGTGGGGGTCTTGTATGTCACTGCCAAAGGCAATTCGCAGGAGGGAAGGTCTCTCCTTCCACCACTAGGGTCCCAGGACTAAACTCAGGGTGTCTACCTTGGCACCATGTGTCTTTTCCTACTGAGCTATCTGGCTGACTTTCTTTTTTGAAAACACACCAACTTTACAGAGCTACAGACACCCTGGGTTTATGGGCTTTGAGAAATAATGCCCTCTGTTAGCGTTTCTAATGCATTCTGGGAAATAATCATAATTTTACCCTCAAGGTGATCACCTCTTTTGAGTAATAAATCACTTGCATATATTTATAGATGTTCCACAGGGCATGCTAAGATTCATCTTCTCCACCATAACTTCAAAATGTCAGAAATGAAGACTTTTTATATTCATGACCAGACTTGAGTTACCACATACGACGTGCCTCTGTCTGCTGTAAAAGGTGCTATGTGAGATGACAGGAGAATCTATCAGTGTTCACGAGCCCTGTGTCTACCAACTTAATGCACAGCCATCTCATCAAAGTTTCTAAATTCATCTAAGCAAATGCACCAATCGTCTGGGCTTCTCACGCACCTTTTGTTCTTATATGATGAGTATTAAACTTCTTATGTTCTCCTTGTTCTTCACTGGGTAGTTATTTATACTACAATAGTGGAATATTAAGCCACACATAATAATGCTGATAATGAATTAATACAAATATTCTATCATCTCATGTAGCATTTTAGTTATCTATGCAAATAAAGGCACTAACACATGGCATTACATAAACTTTTAACTCATGTATTAGAATGTAATGATTAACATTATTATTCTTACTGATTCTACAAGAATCCTCTTTTATCTGTGCAAACACTAGGGAGTGAATGAAAATACAAAGTTCTTGGAACTGCCTGTGGGTATTCAAGCTTACTAGGGGAAAATGACAAAGGTATATCTTCTAAAGGGATTCTGATATCAAAACTATTGCTGTGTGCCTATATGAACAGCTTTTGAACTTTCAGATGTCATGTCCCACTGGTTTCATTCCACACACACATGTAGAAGGTACACAGGGTGTAAAACATCTAATGCAGGAAAAAAATCATGTGTTGTACACGAGTCCACACTCTGAGAGGGGACTGTGCAGACATGGCCTCGCCTGCCCATCTTTATGCAGAAACAGTGACCATCAATTACAAAGCAAATTTTGACAAATTTTAAAGACCAAGGATTAAACCAGTAGTTCACCATCTATTTCTATTACTGAAAGTTCAAATAAATAATAACATTTTTCTGAAATCATCTGACTTATTTTGGATGAATATGTAAGGAGCGATAGAAAAGAAAGTGTTGATAAATAATTTGAGCTAATTATCATCTCCTGATGATATTCTAATATCTCACTTATTTTTATTCTCATTTAGATAAATTAAACTGCAAGTTTTATTTCGAAATGCCAGATGCACATAATACAATTCTGAAAACTAAAGTGGGTTTTTACTGTTTACCTTCAGAACGCAGTTAATCAAGCTCGAGCAATTGGGAATGAATTTGTTTCCAGCATTCACTGCATTTAAACCTAACCAAGTGCTTTCTTGAATCTGCCCTGACTGGACTTAGTAAAAATTCATTCTGCAGTCTGAGGTTCCTATCCTGCCATGCTAGGTCAGCTTAAACTATCTGGTCAAATCCAGAGTTGTCAAAAAAGTTTCCTGTATCTTCTTATGTAAAACACACACACACACACACACACACACACAAAGAGAGAGAGGGAGAGAGAGAGAGAGAGAGAGAGAGATGCACATTTTCAAACAGAATGTATTTAATTTTTAAAAAATATGTATTTGGGTCATTTTGCCTGTTTTTAGTGTGTGTGCCAACCACACGTCTGGTGCCAGTGGGTTTCAGAAGAGGGCATCAAATCCTCTGGAATTGGAGCTACGGACAGTTACGAGCTACCATGCGGGTGCTGCAAGTTGAACCAGATCCCTTGGAAGAGCAGCCAGTGCTCTTAACTGCTGAGTCATCTCTCCAGGCTGCAGAATTTGTTTTTGCTGACTTTTCTCCCCTTTTACCCTTCCATTCCTCAGCTCCTTCCCACATCCGATGGCCTGTTCTCTGCTTATCGCCTTCCCTTCCCCTTCCTCGCTCCTCACGTTCCTTAGTGCCTCTGTCTCTACTCCAGGGTCTCCTTTCTAGAGAAATAGTTACTTCCTCTAATAGCTCCCTCTCCCTCTCCCTTTCCCTCCTTCCCTCTCTCTCTCTTTCTCTGTGTGTGTGTGTGCACGCGCGCGTGCGTGCGTGTGTGTGTGTGTGTGTGTGTGTGTGTGTGTTTCAAGATAGACAGGGTTTCTTTGTGTAGCCTTGGCAGTCCTGGAACTTGCTCTGTAGACCCAGCTGGCCTTGAAATCACAGATATCTGCCTATCTCTGCCTTCCAAGTGCTGGGATTAAAGATGTGCACCACCACACCTGGCTTCCTGTATTAGAGTTTTAAAGAGAGAAACTGATATCATTCAGGTTTCATGTAAGGAAAATTATATAAGTCAGATTCAGAAATATTGGTATTCTCCCAGAGTGCTATGGTGCTTCACAGAGAGTCAGCTCCTGTGCACACCTGGGCCTCGGTTTTAAGACACAAAGCATCGAGATCCAAGTTCCAGTGGCAATCACTGTCTCATCGGATTCTTTCAAATGCTTGATTTTAGGTCAGACAGAGATGTCGACACAAAAGATAAAAGCTTATTAAAAAGCATGGTGTTAAGGCTTGATAAGACTGTGAATAAATACGTAGTCGGCTTATTAGCTAGTCAAGAGTTCAATAATGTTCTCAGTAAAGACGGAAATGGCCAGGAGTAAAAATAGAAATACCTTCAATGTGGTCCTGGCGAAAGGCAAGGCTGCGTTTGCCGGGACACGCTGTAATACCATACATCTCCATTTAAAAGCTGTGGCTTTTGCTTTAGATGTGATCATTTCCCGCTGTGGCTATAAATTAAGGGCAGCGACAATTAAATTTAATTACTTTCCATGGCAGCACGCAGCTGGGGAAATTGTAGCTCTCGGAAAGGGTGATTACGAAGAGAAGACCCCTTCCACACAAAGATCATTCCCTGGGCTTGGTCCTCACGTGTGCAAGACTCAAACGTGGAGCCACAGAAAACGCTCACGCTCTTTGGCTACTAGAACCGTGGACTGAGTGCGCAGAGGCAGGCTGCTGGGTGGGGAGTCCGTGCTTCCTTTACAGAAAGGCACTTTGTGCTCCACTCCACAACGATCATCCTTCAACATCTAGTAAGCGAGGAAACAAAGGACAGGACTTCTCCGCGTCATAATGACCATGTAACAAATGTCCTTGGCTCAAAACGCGTTACTCTCTCGGCTCTTAAATGACTAGAGCTTTGTCGGGATTCGTAAAAATGAACGCAAACAATATTAATAATATGCTTGGAGCAATGAGGTTTGCATTGTACATATATTATGCAAATGGGAGAAAAATCCACAGGGAAGCTTTGAAATGCTTGGCCTGAAATGATGCAGAGAAACCAAGATGGAAGAGGAAGTGAGGCTGGGATTGTGGCCGCTGCAAGCGCCGTGGATGATGCTGTTTGTGAAACTACACTCAGCGGGCTGGGAGTGGGTGAGAAGGTGTGTTACCAAGGACGTGTCTTCTCATCCGCTCTTCAAAAATCTCCTAGGCTGTCTGCATTTCAGTCCAAATCCACCAAGCAAGTACGGTTCACGCAATGTTAACTCAACAGCCCGTGCTTTTGATGTCGTACTGAAAGGCGAGGAGAATCAACACTACGCTTACATAACATACATCCAAATACATCGAATGTACGCGCTTAATTGTCTTTCATATGTAAAGGTAAATCCACATAAGCTTTTTCCTGCGCATTTAATAGAAAAAGGAAGATAGACTCACTCCTGAGCAGTTCCACAGCTGAGAGAAGGTGAGTGCTGTTAATAAGAGAGGCCCAGATGGAAACAAAAGCTTAAGGGTAAAGCAAAAGAGACACCCAGGACCAGCGGAAATTTACCTCTTTCCTCTGGGATGGTTCTGGGCATTCCTGTGTGAATCAGTTCCTGACTGACCCAGAAGAGACCGCAGAGGAAGTGAGAGAACAGTGGCGAACAGTGTGGGTATAGGAAAGGAAGGCAGACAGTCAACACGTGATACAGGCGTACAGGAAAACACCACAGTGAGCAAAGCTCATTTGCATAATTAATACGTGCTAAAAGGATACAAGCTTTAATAACATTGATTTTCTGCTTTCAATACAAGAGTTTCGAGATATGTAGAAAAGTCTAGTTCGTCAAAGCATGCTTAGTTGTGACTATATAGTCATGTTTAGGGAATTCGTTTTCTCCTGCCCATGTCACACAGGGACATGTCAGTTACCGAGCAGTGGGATAACTTTCCCCCTCAGTAGCTATTAAGATGAATTCTCTCTACAAATACAGATATTCAAGGATCAGACCAAGAGAAAATGTTACTGCCTCTATAATTTATATAAAAAAATAGGTGCTTCAGGAGGCTGTAGAGATTGCTCCATGGCAGAAGCACACACTGTTTTTGCAAGGAACTCAAGGCCAGTTCCTGCTGCCCATGCTGGGTTGCTCACTGTGATTCCAGCTCCAGGGACTCCAATACCCTCTTAAGGACTCTACCCTGCACTGGCAGCTGCACATATCTTCTACTCCCCCACACACTTAAAATTAAGAATAAAAATAAATCTTTAAAAAATAGATATATCAGGGCTAGAGAGATGGCTCAGTGGTTAAGAGTGCCACCTGTTCTTCCAGAGGTCCTGAGTTCAATTCCCAGCAACCACATGGTGGCTCACAACCATCTGTAATGTGATCTGATGCCCTTTTCTGCAGATAAAGCACTCATATGCAATGAATTTAAAAAATAGACATTTCAAATATTGTATATATTGGATAGTGACCTGGCCTGCCAGGGTTTGACTAATGCTCGGGAGGAGAATTCTCCTATATAGGGGCAGAACACAAGACACGAAGAAGAGCAAGTCTTTGATCAAGCTCTCAAACTTTATTGTTCAGGTAGAAGGTTTTATAAGGCAGGGGGCAGGGGGCAGGGAAGCATATCGCTATGGCAACCCAGCTGCAGGCTATCTCAAGATGCGAGGAATTCCAAGCAGGTCACAACGTTCTGCCACACCGAATATTTTGCTATCTTTATCTAATCTAACTGCTAAACTACAACAGGGTGGCTCCGGCTAAATCTTATCTTTAGTCTAACTGCCGAACCACGACAGGGTCAGCTGGTTTCTGGTAAATGACAGACTGCTGGAGAGATAGGAACCTAGGCTCTGACAAGAAGGCTGAACATTGGCCATATAGCCCGTCTCCAACAGGATAGGAGATGCTAAACTAATTATGTGGTACTCTGAAGAAATACAAAGGAATATTCCAAAATTGCACACACTGCAAGAAACACAAATTGTACAAGCATAATATTATTGAAGTTAAAAAGTAGAAAATAAAAACACTTGATCACTTTAAGGCATGATTTGGGACAGTCTGGTATTCCCTAACACTATCTTTCTATGTCCATCAGTAAATTTACACTGGTCATCATTGCTCAGCTATGTCAACTGTGTTTTAATAACTATATTGTGATTTTAAATCAATTTAAAATATTTGAAAGTCCCATGAAACCTATAACTAAAGTTAAAGGAATCTAAATTTTCCAAGAGATTTAAATTTTGTTTTTATTAATTGAATTATCTTAATTAGTACATTTACCTGTTTATCTTTGCACGTGTGTGAGTTCATGTTGGTGTGCATGTGTGCAGAGGCCAGTGGAGACTGGCTTGGGTGCCATCCTCAGTAGATGTTCACCTTATTCTTTCAAGACCACTGCCCTAGGGCTCACAGTGCAGGGGAGGCAGCCAGAGAGCCCCAGAGATTGTCACCTCTCCACCTCCCATGGCAGAATTCCAAGCAGAGGCCGCCATGATTGTTAGCATACCTGTCCCAGTCTGCCTAGCAACCTATGATGTCATCACCTGCCTGCCACTAGGTGCACCCCGGCCCAGGATATAAAAAGGGCAAACCCATCTGATCTCCCTCCCTCTCTCTTTCTCTCTCTTATTCTCTCTGTCTGTCTCTTTCATTTTCTCTGTCTCTCTCTCTCTCCCCCATTGGGGTACCCCTCCTCCCTCCCACACTTCTACAAACTTCTCCATATCATATCTGTTGCCTGGCATCTTATTTTTTAATCATTACAATATTGCCTGGAACTGTTGTTGTTTAATGTGGATTCTCTAGAGCGAACTCAGGTTCTCATGTTCCCTAGGCAAGCATTTCACTGCATGAGCAACGTCCTGAGGTGCTGCCTTAGTTAAAGTTTTAATGCTGTGAAGAGTCACCATGACCATGGCAGCTCTTTAACTGGGGCTGGTTTACAGTTTTGGAGGCTTAGTCTATTATCATCACGGCAGGAAGCAAGGCAGTATGCTGGCAGACATGGTGCTGCAGAAGGCACTGAGAGTTCTGTATCTTGATCAGAAGACGGCGGGAAACTGCAACACTGGGCATAGCTTGAGCATAAGAGACCTCAAAGCCTACCTCCACAGTGACACACATCCTCCAATGAGGCCACACCTCCTAATAGTGCCACTCTTTATGGGCCAAACATTCAAAAACATGAGTCTATGGGAGCTATGCCTATTCAAACCATCACGGGCCCCAAACCCTAATTTTTATTATATTAATATCAATGTCACGAACTAATTTAGAATATCACCATAGTTGAAACAACAGCAGAAAGGTAAGTAATACATTTACCTTTCCTAGTTTATCCTGCAGTCTAAATTTCCTGCTGCTTCCTCAAAAAATGTTCTTTGTTTGATTCCTCCTTGGTTACTGCACCCTATTTATAAACTTACGAATAGGCTGCATTTGGACATTTAAAGAATAGTTCATTTCACCATCATAAATATAAAGTAAAAAGACTCTGCTCACCCTATTAACGAATTTATAAAACTGCCTCCAAAACTATCTGTAAGAAAATGTTGCTAAGCTATTTTTTAAACATGAAACAGATAGTAGGAGTTCATGTGACAGTGAGGAGGTAGCTACTTTCCGTTTACACACCACAGTGCACACTGACTATGAAGGCAGCCTGGTGTGTCATCATACACAGATCCTTGCCTCTGGTGTCTTTTTACATCATGTTGTGTCTGACCCATGGTGTGAGAAAGTCATTGAAGTAACCATTTGGCAGTAACAATGACAAGCAGGCATCTGTGAGTCATGTAACCCCAAGGGTGTGGATTCATGAGGAAATCTGACATCCAATATATTACATATATAGATTTATTGAGAAAAAAAAAAAACCGAACTGGTTTGGCACACTGCTAGACTAGACATAGGAATGTTTCAATCTGTTCCAGCCTTTGGATAGTTAACTTGCCCTGGCTTTCAGACATTTAAGTTATATTACTGGTTTACACTATGGGATAATAAATTCAGTCCATGGTAGGATGGCTAACTGCAGGCGTCCAGCCACACAGCATGAGCCCAGTCAGTGGCAGCAGGTGTCACCCACCTGCCTGCTGTTAAGGAGCTGAAGAATACAGAAAGATGGAGAAGAGACAGGCCCCGGTGTGGCTGAAGGCTTGCCTTAGTCCCTCCTCTCCTGTCCTATGAAATGCACAGTCGTCTATCAGAGTGACTTCCATTTAATAGTACACAAGATGGAAATAAGAATCTCTATTTCTGAGGTTTTAAAGATGGAGATATTCATTCATCAGACATTGACTTTATTGAAATGAGTGATAGACACGCCTTTGCCACATTTTTATGCATTCTGCCACATTTTGCAGGAAAACAAGGTCACTGATAAAAGCCTATTTGAGTATGTGGTTAACTGTAGCTGGACTCTGCTCCTTGGGGACAGAGTTTCTTCAACGAAATGAAGAACTTTGCTTAGAAGAGCAGAAGTAAAGCTTGAAAGAGCTGAAAGAAAGGACCCTGCTTCCAATTCACTGCCGGTTGGAGTTCCTTGCATCTGCTTCCTGTAGACAGAGCAGACGTGGCCAGGACTCTGTGTGATGGTTTGAATATGTAAGCAGTAAGGAGAGAGGATGCAGTGCCTGTCATGCAAGGGGCCTCACCACACAGAGCACGTGACAATCCAAACCGGATATAGATTCTCCAAACCAAAACTGTTCTTGTGTAACAGATACTACTTCCAACTGGGATCTAACTCTCAACCAAGTAAGTAGAACTCTAGAGCACTGCATTTCTTTGGATCCGAAACAGGTAGATAGATGATGAATAGATTTAGATATACAAAGATGACAGATGTTTATGTAGCTAAATAGATGACAGATAAAGATATGATAGATATAAATGATGCATGATACATAATAGATACAAAACAAGTAGATAGATAAATAAGGTTATAGATAATGGAGAAACAGGTGATTGGTGAATGATAGATGACCGATGGACAAGTGCATAGATAGGTGAAACAGTGATATTGTTGTGGATTAGAAAGGATTAAAAAAAAAAACTTCATGCCAGATCAATTTCATTTTGAGAAATGAGGTTTTTAACATTGTCTGGCAAATAGCTTGTGAGGGAAAAATTAAAAAAGAAAATACAGCTTTCCTTTAAGCCAGCCTTTAATTAACTACTAGAAAAATAGCAACAGCAGCAGCAGCAGCAACAACAACAAAATTTACTGGGAGAAAAGGGAGAGTTGAATATTGAAACCAGAACAGAATACTGAGGCCATCTAGGGCACCCTTAGGAAAACTTAGATAAACAAAGGAGGCTGCACAAGGCTCACACAGAGCTGAGAGAACCTAAATTATGATGGTGTAACCCTTTTCACAGACAACTATCTGTATAGTTGTGTATAGTCTTAAAACCAGAAAGGACATTGTCATCAGCCAGTAAAACTGGAATTATCCAAAACAGTTGGTACAGCATTGCTTGCAGAAGTTAATATGAATTACATTGTTGATGTCAACAATATTCAATCAACATATTTTTTATTCCATCAACACTTGAGAAAAGCCCAAAACTAACTTACTATTTGTAGGCAGTTGCTTGTTCTTTTCCTTTTAAGGAGCTGAATTTGAAGAAAGTCGCCCTAACGTTAAATGCATGGTTCCCAAAGCAATGCATTCTTGCAAAAAAATAAAAGAACTATTTGGTAAACTACTAACCCTGTGAAAGTACTGACTCTTCAAACAAAGATACCTATGATGAGATGGGAGTGAGCGGCGCACACAGAGATGAGATGTAGAAGAGATAAATCTGGTTACAGCCTCTTCAGAGGCACAAACTCTAAAAACGTGATACTTCTCTGTGATTCTTTTTTTTTTTTTTTTTTTTTTTTTGGCTTTTTGAGACAGGGTTTCTCTGTGTAGCCTTGGCTGTCCTGGACTCACTTTCACTTTGTAGACCAGGCTGGCCTCGAACTCACAGTGATCCACCCGCCTCTGCCTCCCAAGTGCTGGGATTAAAGGCGTGCGCCACCACTGCCCGGCTCTTCTCTGTGATTCTTTGAAGAGCAGAGAGAGAGCTCATTGTTGGCTAGTGTTATCTCTCTCAACATTATTCCTTCCAATTGAGTTATTTTCAGAGGGACACAGGGAACCATATTCACTCAGAGTGGAGAAAGGTCTTATAGCTGTTTTGAAGCTCACTGTACATGGCCACTGGGTCACCAACAAACACTAACTCCGTGTTCCATGTCTCTAATGCCAGGATTATAACATATCAGTCTTTCCAATGAGTGTCTTGGCTGCACAAATATGAAAATATATCCAACATGTCACCCAGAAAACGACAACTGTATCACACAGGTTGGCTCTCTCCCTTCTCTTTATGTTTATTCTTATGTCACTCATCTGAAATTTATTCAGGTATCATCTGTATTAATCTAGCAAGCCTTACATAAAAGACCCTATATAATTTTCATATAGGAGTGGAGGATATAGTGAGAGAGAGAGAGAGACAGACAGACAGACAGACAGACAGATAGATAGAGGAGGGCATGTCCTAATTTGCTTTTCTTTTGCTGTGATAAACAGTCCAAAAGCAACTTAAGGAGGAAGGTTTTATTGACTTATAAGTTTCAGTCCAACACTGAGGGAAGTCAGGGCAAGAATTCCTGCAATCAGGAATTGAAGCATACACCACGGAGGAATACTGTTTACTGGTTTCCCCCCATCGTTTCAGGTTTTAGCCTGCTTTCTTATACAACTCATGACTATCTGTCTGGAGATGGCACCGCCCAGAGTGGGCTCAGACCTTTTCCATGCTTGGCAATTGAGAAAGTGCCCCTTAAACATGGCCATAGGTCAATATCATGGAGGCACTTCCTCACTGAGCTCCTTTGTTTCCAGGTACGCCAAGTTGACAACCATCATTAGCCATCGTAAGGAGCAATCAGATCTGTGTCTTCTTCAATCCCTACCTCCCAGTGTCTTACTCATTCTTTTCAACACCACATATCCCTAGAATAATTCTCCTAAAACTTACCACAGTCTCAGCTGAGCAAAGCCTTCAGCTTTCCTCTTTTTGTGACATTTGGGGTGTTAATCGCCTCTTCTTTTCTGTATCGTTCTAGTAGTCTTTCCCTTCTTTGTTGGCCAACTTTTCAACTTGATTTGAAAGCTTGTGGACCACTAGTCACATTAATTATAGCTCATCAACCTTTTCAATCTGGCTCCTGCCAGGACTGATTTTGTTGTTGTTTATTGGTTTGTTTTTTAGGCTCTTTTTTTTTTTTTTTCTCTTTATGCTGGGCAAAATTATTTCTCATTTCTTTCCTTGCCTTCATTCAGCATGACCATGGAATTATGGATTGAAAATCTTGTTGGATTGACACCCTCCCATAGACAGTTCACCCTGCACCTTACAGGCCCAGAACAAACCTCTGCTCGGTGATTCTGTCGGTATAGTGGTAGAATGTAGCCCCAAGAATAAGACTAAGATCTGTTCACAGAAAAACATGGGACAGGCTGGACATTGCTGCAGGCCACCAGTATAGTCTTGGTCATAACCTTGGTCTCATACAGTAAACAGAACACGGCCATTATAGTGTTTTTCCTGTCATCTGTCACTAAGTTCCTCTTTTGGAAAATTCTGAACCAGCTTCATAGCCTTGATGCTGACTAAGCTATAATCTGATCTCATCACTCAGAGAAATTAGCAAAACCTTAAAGTGACTCACATAAGAAATGCTTACCCTCAGTGACCATACATGCCTGGGTCTTGTCGTCATGGTTTCTGTCTTGTGAAAGGACAGCAAGGACTGGCAGATCCCTTGCTCTGTCTCATTTGCCTGGGACAGGATCCCCGTGTGTACTTTAAACACATCCATCTTCATCAGTTGACTTTGGAGAAGCTGCCCTTGGGTTGGTGTTGACAGAGTGACAACACAGGCGGTGTCCGTGTGATGACTATAACACAGAGCTAGAAGAGACCAAAATAGTCATCTTCAAAACCTAAGGGAGAATGGCTATGATACAAAAGACTGGTAGGCACACTTAAACCCACCCATCTGCCCTGATTGTGAGATTTTGTGCCATCACTTGCAGAGAAGTAAATGTGAAGTGTAGACAAAGGATAGTCCCTTCCCATGGCAAATTTGGCCTTGTCCATTCCTCTGGCATGGTCAACAACATTCAAATCAATGATGAAACAGGAATATTGCTCAATAGCATGGTGTCACAGGTTCATAGATAAACCACTGATATAAGATAGGTAGCATTCTAATTTAGTTCTGCCTTCCTAACTTTATCATTTATGTTGTGCATAATAATAATGTGCTTAATCTCCTCCTCACATTCCCTTTATCCTTCTTTTTTTTTTAAAAAAAGCATTAAAAAATAAAAGATATGCCAGTTTTATCTAGTGCCTATTAAATACAACAAAACTGACAAGAAATGAGAAAATACAAATGGTCATTGTGGATTATTTTATTATTTATATTTATGATTAATATAAATGTGCACCCCTCTGTATGTGTATTATTATATGTATGTGCAGTTATGAATTTCTGGGAATATGTTCTTAGAAGTGCATGCTTGAGTAGTCTCTTAAATGGATGTGTGTAAGGGGCCTAATGACAGACACTACAACACACTTCGGCTGTAGGCTAGGCCTGTTGCTCCTGTCTGTTATTGCAAACTTTACCACCATGGTACCTTTAAGCTACTAAATTAATTTGGTTATACATCTTTTACCTTTGTAGACTTCTAAACTTTTAATGTCAGTCCTTAAAACACACTCTGTATAGTTATGCAAAAATACTGTCTTTTATGTGTTTATTTCATAAAAATTTTTGTTTAAAAAATTTTCAATATATTTATAGATTTTAATTTTTTTGTTAAAAATTGAAGCACAAGTACCTACAATCACCTCACTGTACACAGGGTGGAGATTGTCAACACTCTGTCTCCCTCTTCTGCATAGGCAGATTGTAATGTCTTCAGGGGTGACATCACACAAGTGTCACATCTCCTGGCAGAAGGACATCCCAAAAGTTGTTGACAGTTGTTACTCATGTGTGTGCACTCTTCAAAGGATTGTTAAATATCTCAATATTTACATATTTGTCACTCAAATGTGATTTGAAGCTTATTTTGTGTAAAAACCTACTGGATTATAGCTTTTCATGGTGAAGAGAAATTCCTGTTTCCCATTTTTCTTGGGTAGCAGTGGAGATGGAGTCTGGTAGTTTTGCAATAAGGAAATGGATGAAAATGACCAAAACTGATTAAATGAAATCTTAAGATCTTAATCAATGATGTTGAGAATAGACACTGTCTTGAGCAATATTGTAGAGCTAGTTGTATCAATTAAAAATTTACAGGATCTCGTGTGTGATGATAAAAAAGGAAGAGGAGAGATGAAAACACGGACAGGGTACCAAATAATGTGTTATACTGCAGGTGGAAAATTAACAATGAAAAGAGAAAGTTCGTATGAAGAAAGTGAAAAAAGCCTTTGACAAAAATGATAGATTGTGAGCTTAAAGATGTGGGAGTCTGGACATTACTGGGAACTACATGGACATTAGGGCTTTTGAAAGCTTCACTGGGAAGCAGTAATTATAAACTACCACATGTTAACATCTATAGAGAAAGACCTGACTCGTGAAAACCTGAAAGCACTAAAACCATATGTCTCTGTTGGCATCCTGGTACTGACCTTGTTACCCAGTCTTAGTTACTCTTCTATTACCATGAAGAGACACCACAGCCAAGGCAACTTATACAAGAAAACATTTAACTGGGGGGGGGGGGGCTTGCTTACAGTTTGAGAAGCTGAGCCCATGCCATCATGGCAGGAAGGTAAAAGCAGGCATGGTGCTTGGGCAGTACCTGAGAGTTTATGTCACATCCATAAGATAGAAGCAGAGAGGGGTGGGCTAGGCCTGGTGTGGGCTTTGAAATCACAAAGCCCACACCTAGTGACATAACTCCTCCACCAAAACCTGCGTCCTAATTCTTCCCTAACAGTTGCACCAGCTGGGAACCACATGTTCAAACATGTGAGTCTATGGGGTCATTGTCACTCTAACCAGCTTTGTAACAAATGAACAGTGTCTCTTTGATGAGAAGGGACAAACATGTTCGTGAATGCCATTGTGCCTTGGATATGCAGGGTGCCCCCTTTGTGCATTCATCAAATATGGGAACCATCTCAAAAGACTATCTACCTGGCTAAACTGTCCATGTCTACATGAGTCTGTAAGAGTTCTTTGTGAAAATATCCATTTTACTAAGAAGAAAGTTCATGGTGATATATAGCACTGATTTCTACTTATGATAGATACATAAGCCCCTTAGGAGACTTTATCAAGAATTAAAACAACTATGAACATGTGTCAACTGTACATATTAATGGATATTATGGTTTGAAATTGAAGTTTATTTTTATAAGCTTATAGTGGGTGGCATTATTTTAGGGTGTGCTGGAAACATGAGCTGATGAGGCCCAGGGAGAGAATGGAGGACACCGAAGGGAGGTTCTTGGGCACTGTGTCTTCTCCGTGTTCTCTGTTGCTGTTTCTCTTTGCTTCCTGACTGCCACAGGGCAAGCCTTCCCTCTGTTTCTGCTTCTCAACAGGGCTAAAAGCAATGGAGCCAGCAGACCAAGACTGTGGCCTGAAACCTCTGAAAACATTAGCTAGAATCATCAGATTTCACACCCCCCCCGCCCCATTAAACAGTTTCTTTTAGACATTTGTCACAGTGGAAAAAGAGCCATGGCAAGAACCTGTAATGTTTGGGAGTCTGTGGTACCTCACTGGCAACAAATAGAAAAGAGCTATCCCAATCCTGCCACTGGACTTCTTATTTTTTAGCTTCCAGTGTCTAGTAAGGGTAGTATTGACCTGTTATCATAAGCACATTTTAACTTCATGTTGTGTGTGTTTAGGAAACTTCTAAAGTAGTAGGGCTCCTCAAGTATTTTCCAAAAGGCCTTTCATGTTATTTGTCTCTCTCCATATTTTCTCCACTACTTTACCTTCCTCTTTACCACCCCAGTTTAATCCTTCCTGTCTCAACACTCCCTTTAAGGCTTTAACACCAGTGCATTCTAAAAACATATTCTTAATGTGAACCTTGTCAGAAGAAAACCCACAGCCATTAAAAACAAGCAAACAAACACCAAAACAACTCTGTATCAACAAAACCAAATAAGCATTTGGTAGCGGCATACAGCCACGATATGCCCTGCATGCGTCTAATTCAGTTCTGGTCTTTGATTTACATCAAATAGACCCTGTGGCATGTGATCTTCCGATTGTATAAACAAGTAAGATGCAGAGGTTGCTTATGCCTGTCATACACATCCGTATTCTGGCTATAGGCATCTTTGTGTGTCACAATCAAAATCTATATTTTTAAATGAGTGTTGGCCCAGTGTTTTGTTGTGCATTTTAAATTGCAAATGGTAACATCTTTACTGTGTCTCAAAACAAAATGTTTAAGACACATAAAGGTGCAGAGATTATGATCCTGGGAGTCAGATGTACTATGCATCTAGCAAGGTGTGTTTTCCTATTAATATTTGAAAGACATCTTGGAATCTGAAGCCCACAACCCCTGTCAACTTGAAGGATCTGCGCTCAGGTTTATCTTCTTGATTGTAAAGTGAATGAGTATAACAGTCAATAAACTACAGACTAGACAATGTTACCTCTTAAAAACTCAAGAAAAAGACCCCAGAAAGACTGATGGACACTCTATCCCCAAAGCAGCCCATATGTGCAAAGAGCTTGTGCTATCTCATCTTTATGGATAAAGTGATAGAATTTATAATCAATCACCAGGAACAAATGAGAAGGAATGATCCACACTGAATGTGGGTGGTACCACTCTAAAGGCCCAGGGGCCTTGCCACAAGTCCAGTGTCACCATTCCTTTCTTTTTGCTTCCTGACTGTGGACTCGGTGTGACAGTTCACCTTGCACTCCTCACCACCATGCCTTCCTTCCTGTGAGCCCACACAAATCCATCCTCCCTTTAGATACTTTTGTCGGGAATTTTGTCACAAAACCAAGAAAAGTTACAAACACAAAGCTGAAGTCTGGAACCAAACATTCATTAATTTTCTCAATTCTTTTGTGTTCTTATCCATTAACTGTTCACTATTTGTGTGAGAAAAATACAAGATTGCGTTAAGTCAGTTAAACCTTGAGAGAGAGATATACATTTATATTCCTTTGATTTTCATTTTACCAGAGAAAAAGTAGCCTTGGGAAAACTGTTTCATGCAGAATCATCACTAGGCAGTCAGCATGACTTCAGACCCTCCAGGAACTGCCAAATATAAAAACATTACCTCACTTCTGCTGTGACACCATCTGGCTCAAGCACTGGTAATGGATGCTGTCACCCTAACCCATACAATGGCAGTGCCCACATCTACAGGCTCTTGTTAACAGCTTTGCTCCCTGCTCATCTGAGTCAAGGGAGGAGTTTAAGGACAGGATTAAAACATGGCTAAACAATTTATAGCAGGCTGCACAAGCAACGCAGTTCGTCCTCCTTGACACAGTGCCTGATTTAGGTGCTGTATACATCTCACAGGACCATTCACTGTTAGATGTGCATTAATCATTATTAAAATTTATGCAATAAAATTAATGGTTTCTCTTCCTGTCTTTAGTTACTATACTGTCTATTGGCTAGTTGATTAAACAAGTCAGTAAATGACTTCTGCTCGGGCAGGTTAAAAAAGAAATTAAAATGATGGTTGGACAGAAGCGCACTTGACTGTCCATTTGTTGTTATTGGGCAGAATATAAACATAGGTTTAGTCTTAATTTTCAAACTCTATTTTTAATTACAGAGGTTATGGTTTTCACATTCTACTGACTGTACCTTAACAGCAATCCAGAAAACTATAACATCAAACAAAAAGAACTATAAAATATGAGGTGGATGCTGTTAAGCACATGACTGCTCTTTCAGAGAACCTGAATTCAATTCCCATCACATCAGGTGGCTCTAAGTCCAGCTTCAGGGATCCAATACCTCTGCTCTCCCAAGCACCTGCCTTCTTACAGTTACACACACACACACACACACACACACACACACACACACACACACACGCAGGCACATGCATACACACATAGGTTCATACATGAATAGACACAGGCATGCACACCCTCAAATGCATTTGTGCACACACATCAATCACATACATTCATATGCACAATCAAGAAATAAAATAAATCTTTAAAAAGATTCAAGTTTGCAAGAGATTTTAAAAAGAAATGCTCCCAAGCTAGAAATGGGACTAGGTTGGCAGCTTGTTCTCCCAGAAGGCACCAAGTCCTGGGTTCGGTTCCCAGCAGCACATTGTCCTGAGTCAAGAGTGGGTTCCATTTTTTATTTCTCCTTTGTTCTCTGCTCTGTGGGCTCCAAGTAAATCACCATCCAGTGATTGGTGGGTTCTTATTCTCCTCTACTTTCTTTATCCCAGACATCTACCTAAATCTTCCATTCTTCCATTTTCTCTCTCTGCATCTTCCCCCTTCTCATGCCCACCCATGCTGTGCTGTGAATCTGCCATGTTCATCTGATTCCCAAAGAATATCCAGGTCACTAGTTTCTCTGTGTGCAGCAGATCCTGGGGCAAAACAGCATCCTTCAATCAGCAGGCCCAGGCCCAGGTCCCCCAGGGGTGATGGGGAGTGGTGAGTTGGTCCTCTGCTCTGCTTTCATTGAAAGCCTCTTCAGATGCCCTGCCAGGATCTGGCCTTGACATTGTCAACCTCTCCCCAGGACTCAGCACATTCCTAGATCAGGCATGCCATCCCTGGAAGACTTCCTGCATGCTAATGAGACTTAACTCACTACAACTGCTTTTATTGAAAAGACTAAAAGCTGAATGCAGGAATCATCACATCAATATCATCACTCTAGCTGCATGGGCACACCAAGTACCTTTGTCATTAAGACAAAGGAGGTGCAAATACTCCCCCTACATTCATTAGACTAAAGAAGTGCTTCCTGGCCACTTAGAGAACAAAAATGTAGGGATTACTATCAACTCATTTCTTTTATGTGTCCTCACCTTCAAAGGGCAGATAGGATCGAAGTGGAGGGGAATGGCTGCTTTTGTTGTGGCAGTAATGAGCTGGGGTGGAACCGGATTAGACAGACTGTGGAGCTGGGGTCACAGAGGTGCAGGGCTTCATGAATGTATTCATCGAAATGAATCTCTCTCCTTGTAACTGCGGTGCCACCAGCACAATATGATTGCTCTGAAGCAGAGCATTGCCATCTCACTACAAAGGGCGATCCAAAACAGTTCTACACATTTTTCCCAAAATGCATAAATTGTTAAAATTTCAAAGATCTCATCATGTGTTCACAGAGTCACTCACCAAGATCTTCTCCATTTTGTCCTTTGAGTCTATTGTAGGGATAAAAATCTATGCTGCCAAGAAACATATCCACAAGGAAGACACAAATAGAAGTTTATGATTAAGTTGGGAAAGTGTTGCAGCTTTGAAACTATTTTAGATCTCAAGATTTAGTTTTAAAAAGGCTGTGTTGGTCTGATGCCCGGGGCGTCTGGGATTTCAGTTATCCGACATCCAATCCCTGCTGGCCTCTGGAAACTTCAGTGTTTTTGTTTTGTTTCATTGGCTTCATGTGCACAAATGAAAAAAGACCAAGTGATGGGATAACAACTGAGATGCAATATGAATAAATTAATAAAATATATTAAAAAAAGAAAAAAGACCAAGTATGGCCTCAAATTATAAACAAATAGGAGACAGTAGGAGATTATAGTTCTCAGATATGAGTGTATTTTCTACCACTGTGTGACAGCCCAATTAGTTAATTTTTAAGCCCAGGTTTTCATGAGGAGATAAGTGTCTGATAAATCACAGGTTTCCAGTTACCTGCTGTGCTGTCTTGTATTCTACATGTTTGTGTGCAAAATAAGGGCATCAGAAGTTTTTATGGCATGTAACCCCTCAGAAAAGACTTTGGTAAGTGAAAGAAAGCAATCAATACTAGATATTTGTATCTTTGCGACACTGACTTCCCACAAGCCTGCTTCCATGGAAGTGCCGCTATTTGAGGGGGGCATTATTATTTTATTAGTATTGCCTCTAAACCTTTCATTTTTTTTTTTTTTTTCCAGTTTTGCCCATGATGACCAAGTTAGTTTGTCAACATGCCTGCAAGCAAAATCAAGTAGGGCCCAAGCTTCTGGGCACCCTGTGAGGGGCTTTCTTATCAGATAATTTGATGTAGGAACCACCTTGAGTGTGGGCAGCGCCTCTGGTGGCAGCCTGGATACAAGGACATGGGAGGAGAAGCTTTGCTCTTTGCCTGCTTATTCTAACTCTTGCTAGCAAGTTCGTCTCCAGTATAGCCTGAAACCCAGCAGCCCTCTAGGGATCTTCCAGGCCTTCCCCCAGACTCCAAAACGGTGACATCTAGACTTATGGACTAAGAATGAACAGAACCTTTGCCCCTCATTGTGAGACAGCCAGTGTTGGGACACACGCACCATAAAGTGTAGGCCAAGCTAATAAATGCCATATATATATATCTCCATCTTTTAATTCTGTCTTTTTGGAGAACTCTGAATAACACATTCTATTTATCTCTTTGGTGGGATACAAACTTACCTCTGTTTCTGTATTTCTATATTGATAATAATTTCAAATTCTTAGCAACTATCTTTAAATTTGATATTAAATATGTTTAATGACTTAAAAAAAAAAAAAAAAAAAAAAAAGGTTAGGCCTAAACTTGATGCAGTTGTGGTTTTAGTTTCTTTTCTTGATGTTGTGGCTAAAACATTAGCTAAAGCCATTTAAGGCAGAAAGGGTTTATTTGGGCCACAGTCTGAGGGCCATCTTTGTAAAGTCAAGGCAGCAGGAACTTGACCCAGCTAGTCACACGGCGTCCACAATCAAGAGTGGAAACTAGTGAATTAGTGCATGCGCGCAGATGCTGGTGCTCAGGATCAGCGGTCTAGAGAATGAGGCCGCCCACAGTGAGCCTCCTCAGATGGCTAGAGTGCGCGGCTGGACGCAGACACGGATCTTTCTCATCAGGAGACTGAAGCACACACACTTCGGTATGCGCTGGGACCAAGGGACCTGTGTGGCGCAGAACAATTTACAGGAGGCCAGACAAAGCTTTGGAAGAAAACCCACCAGCGGAAAACATTCTCACATCGCACGGAGAGCCATAGAAACTACCAGAATGAAGGGGGACGATCAGATCGTAAAACAGTAGTGGCAGGAAAGAGGTTTAAAACATCAAAAAGATAGCTAGGCAGTGGTGGCACAGCCCTTTAACGCCAGCGGAGAATTAATCCTAGTGAGGGAGGCACAAGCAGGGGAGTTTGTGAGTTCAAGACCAGCCTGGCCTACAGAGAAAGTTCCAGAACCGCCAGAGCTATTACACAGAGAAACCATGTTTCAAACAAACAAACCCAACAACCAAAAAAGATGCTGTTTTTGCTGAGAAAACATAGTGACTGGAGAGTAGAGTAAGGATCCACAGGGGTCTCAAAAACTGTGACCCTGACATCTAACAGGAAGTGTTTATGCTCGGATAGCTACACTTCACACTTCGTGTTCAGCAGGCGCTTTCTCAACCAGGCTTTGTCCTTTGTGAACGATGAAGCCTGTAGCTGTTAGTCTGTGCACCAGGCTGAACTAGAGGCAAATGATGTCCCTTTTAGTTTCCCAGTCAACAGAAGCCACTTGGGCAGAAGCACTGACAGAATTCTGCAGGAAGCTCAGGGAACACCTTGACCAGATGGAGGCTCTGCCTGCCACTTCCATCCACTTCCGGAACCTGCTTTACCCTTACCTCTCCACTGAGCTTAGTATTTTCCCATTTTAAAAATACATTTATTGACCTCTGTGTTCTCATCCCTTCGTCCCTTCCTCAGTGTAACCTGCCCGGCTCCTGTTGAAGCGCTGGAGTTAACTCCGTTTAGCAACTAGTTTTATACTCAGTGACCTTTATTTTAGAAGAAAGTCTACATGGGATTTTTGCATGCAGATACACTGTACCATGGATGGACCCCATATGCTAAGCAAGTCCCTCCCCGCCCCACCGCAGGGAGCTACAGCCTCCTCCCTTTAAACAGTTTTAGAAATAAATACTATCTGCATGTTTGGTTGTAAATGGTGCCTTTTTATTCTTTGTTGTGTTATGTATCTCTGATAATGTTAAACACTGCATTCCAAATTATCTTTCACTTTATTATTTAATTGGGAGGTTAAACAGAAGATTTAGAATCATGTTTTTATCTGCAGTAACTGCTTGTATCTGCATGGGGCTCCTACCCTGCCTCTTTTGTCATCCCCCCCCCCCCCACTTGCCTCTTTCCCTCCTTTGGCTCCTTCCCTCACCCCCTGGCTCCTCCCTTACCCCCTGGCTCCTGCCCTCACCCCCTGGCTCCTCCCTCACCCCCTGGCTCCTGCCTCACCCCCTGGCTCCTCCCTCACTCCCTAGCTCCTCCCTCAGCCCCTTGGCTCCTTCCTTCACCCCCTAGCTCCTTCCCTCACCCCTGGCTCCTCCTTCTTTTGTCATCTCCCCGCCTCCCCTTGCCTCTTTCCCTCCCTTGGCTCCTTCCCTCACCCCCTGGCTCCTGCCTCACCCCCTGGCTCCTCCCTCACTCCCTAGCTCCTCCCTCAGCCCCTTGGCTCCTTCCTTCACCCCCTAGCTCCTTCCCTCACCCCTGGCTCCTCCTTCTTTTGTCATCTCCCCGCCCCCCCTTGCCTCTTTCCCTCCCTTGGCTCCTTCCCTCACCCCCTGGCTCCGGCCTCACCTCCTGGCTCCTCCCTCACTCCCTAGCTCCTCCCTCACCCCCTGGCTCCTCCCTCACTCCCTGGCTTCTGCCCTCATCCTCTGCCTTCTGCTCTCACCTTCTGGCTCCTGTCCTCATCCCCTGGCTTCTGCCCTCACTCCCCGCCTCCTGGCCTCAGGAACCCACTAGCTCCTTACCTCTTTTCTTACTGCAGCTTTATTTTTCTCTTTCTGCATCTCTCTCCTTCTACTCACCCTGACCCTGGGATTTCACTGGAAGCCCTTCACCCACCTCAAGGCTCAGCTCATGCACACAAATTTTATTACAGATCTTAAAAATTCAGTAAGCAAAACCCAGAAAGCTGTGGGCCCGGCTCCTTTGCAAAATCTATTTTCTAAACCTGAAGTTTAGATCAACACTAGCCATGTTACAGCAAGATTGCATGCTGTCCTCCATGACTCCTACCTTGTTTGATGCCTGGTCTTGCAGCTGGAGCTAATCTTTCTCAGAGCCCTTATAGGCTCCTGTCCTGTTGGAGCAGTGACCAACCTTTGTCTCTCTCCACCTAGACTTGGATCCTGGCAAAACTTGGGCAGCTGTCACCATCTTTGATAGATAGAACTGATTGTCTTCTGCATTATTTGTTCTCATGAGGAGCAACCCTTCCAAAATGTGGTGAGTAGAAGGACAGTCAACATTTTAAAATGTCCATAAAGTAGTGTCATGCTGGACAGTTTTATGTCAACTTGACACAAGCTAAAGTCATCTGAGAGAGGGAAACCTCAATTGAGAACATGCCTTCATAAGATGAGGCTGAAGGCAAGCCTGTAGGGCATTTTCTTAATTAGTGACAAATGTGAAAGGGCCCAGCCCATTGTGGGTGGCTCCATCCCTGGGCTGTCAGTCCTGGGTTCTATAATAAAGCAGGCTGAGCAAGCCATGAGGAACAAGGCAGTAAGCAGCATCCTCCATGGCCTCCGCAGCAGCTCCTGCCTCTAGGTTCCTACCTTGCTTGATTTTTCTGTCCTGGCCTCCTTCAGTGATGGGCTGCAATGGGGAAGTGTAAGCTGAATAAACCCTTTCCTCTCCAACCTGCTTAGGTCAATTTCATCATGACAGTAGAAACTCCAAGAAAACTGGAGAGAAGAGAGAGGTAAAAATTGTATGGAGTTTTTACTTTTATGGTCCTGTAAACTTTCTTTAAAGCATCTTCATCTTTGGGTTATATAAATGTCCATCCATCATCACCTGTCAACATAGATTGTTCTTATACATACTTTACGACTGTCACATGGTTAGGATAAAATGTCTAGGGTTTCATAGATGGGTATATGAACAGATACAGAACAATTTTCTAGAAGCTCCAGGAGATCTTGGCCTTCTTTCCAGATGGGGTGGGTGTTCACCTGCAAGTGACAGTCCGCAAAGACTGGTGTGTCTTTAAGCTATGAAGTGGTCATCTTTGGCCATTAAGTGCTGAAATCAATACAGATTATCTTCTGACAGTGCCTTCCTCTCTCTTTTGTTTTGAGACTGAGTCACCAAGGAAAGAAGGCTTATTTTATTCCCAGGGTTTTTTTTTTTTTTTTTTTTTTTTTCCCCTGCTAATGAAACCTGTACAAACAAAACAAGAACTTTGCCTCAGATCATGGAGCATATAACCTTCTAAATCACTTAAGCTTCATCAAGTTTTTAAAAAAGAGTATTGATGACTCTGGTGTTATCAGATATTCTTGACTGTTTGCTAGAATTGCAACCCAATGCACACTAAAAATATTCAGTATCTGAAAATTTTTACATTTATTTATTTACTTGTGGGTATGTGTGTGGGCTCGCTTGCCATGGGACCTGTGTGGAGGTCAGTAGACAAACCCTTTGGAGTCAGTTCTCTCCTTCTGCTACCTGAGGAGTGAACTTGAGTCATTTGGCTTGGTGGCAAGTGCCTTCATGCATGGAACCATCTGGCTGAACTAACGCTTAGTATTTTTTAAAAAAATATTTATTATTTATTTTTATTCTACATGTATGAGTGCTTGTCTCTCTGTATGTATGACTGGGCACTACCTGCATATCTGTTGCCCATGAGGTCAGAAGAGAACTTCAGACCCTCTGGATCTGGAGTTATAGGCAGTTGGGAGCCATCATGTGGATGCTGGGAACTGTACTTGGCAGCTGATAGAATAGCTTGTAGCCTGGGCCCTTAACTCCTGTGTCACCTCTCCAGCCCCCATACATCAGTGTCTTAGGCACACACCTTTGTTTTTTGTTTGCTTCTTTGTTTTTTGTTTTTTAGCTGCAAAGCCCAATGGTAACTTCCCTCTGTAGCCGAGAGATGAGAGATGAGCATGCAGAACAGTAGGGGAGAATGCCACTTCAGTTGATGAAGTAATTGGATGGATCCAAGGTCTTCAAGTGATCTAATCCTCTCTGCAGTCTCTCCCTTTTCAGCATGGTCTGTCGGGACTATTGGTGCTTTCATCCTCTCTGCCTACATTTCATAAGAAAGATTTGGTTTTCTTAATCAGCTGGGGAAAGACTGCAGTCTTTGCTTCTATCGCACATGGAAGCATTTACTGTGCAGTGAGCTGCCATGGGCAGGTTGATTTCTCAGTTAGCTGTGTGTCAGATGTCCCCAGACAAATTCACCCTCCCTGTAGTGAGCCTCCAATGCCAGTACTTCATGCTGTGCTAGTGGGCACTCAGTCTCTGGGATTCTAGAAAACAGCTCTTCACTCTTACTGAACTATAATTTACAGAGCTTGACATCTACAAAAAAATCAAACTCAAAGTTTATAGCTCATAGTGACCTCCTTAGGAATGCAAAACATCTGTATACAGGAAATAGATTATAGTCTGATTAAATGACTCACGTGCTGGCCGCAGATGATCAAATACAAAACGTGGATTTGGAAACAAACTAATTAAAACTCCCGTATATAGTTGACTCTTTGGATGCAGTTCATATGAGGCTTGGCTATTACCTAAAATAAAAGTAGTTATTGAAAAGTTCTAAGACAGGATGGGGAGGACAACTTGGTGGTGGATCGCTTACCTAGCATGTGCAAGGCCTGAGTTGTATCACAGGGGGTAAGAAAACAGCTAGGGAGGTTGCATCTGTTTTAGATCAAGGTCTTTAAGCATCAGCCTTCAACAACTTCTTCGATAACAAGAGAAGACTGAGACTAAAGACCTCAAGACTCTGGTTTCTCCCACACTGGCTTCAGTCAAAAGAGCTCTCGTTTCTCTTGCATGCTTTGCAGAACCCAGTGTATACAGTGCAAGCAGCTGTGATGCTTTGTTTCTGCAGGAGCAACCATCTCATCTTCAGAAGTCTTTTTTTGGTCAGAATAAAGTGGCCCAGATGTTTGCAGCTAGTCTCATGAGCATCTGAGTTGAGGCAGCATCCCGCCTGGGGTGCTTTTTTTGCTGGTATGTGCTGTATCTGCTTCCATTTGGGAGGCCTCAGGACAGACAAGGGCAAGCTTCTGTGACCTCTGAATAACCCTGCTCACAGTGGACAGCTCTGGCAGTAAGAGGAGGGAGCGCGGTCCCACGTGGACTCAGGGCTCATTAATCGTTCTACACAAAACCAAGAGATCTCTAGATTTCCTAGAGATCAAACATCTGTGCTTTTGTGATTTTGCTTTTCCTATCTTGTCCCTTGTCTTCAGTTTTTTACTTCTTACGGAGTACTGCTGTATGGCAAAGAAGAGAGAAGAGAGAGGGCACTTCCGTCCACGCCTGTCCTTCCATCCTTCCATCCCTCCTTTGTTGCTTTCTCTCTTTTTTTAATTTTTTGCTTTAACTGGGGAAACATTCTACCAAATGACTAATGGAAATTGGAAGGCTACTCCTATAGTAACTAACTTCACACCGCTGCTATAGATGAACTCCTATAGAGGAGAAAAGCAAGCTTGCTTTTTTTGTTTGCTTTTGTTTTTTTTTTTGACTTCAGCCATGTGAGCTAAGAATCAGAAAAGGATGAGACACTGAGGGGAGAGTGACCATACAGTTCTTTAGGATTACAGGTATGTGCCACGGTGCCAGGCTCCTAGCTTAGAAATTGACATGGTTCATGGCTACCTCGGCTGTGGAATTCCTCACCAGGGTGACCATTCTTTCTTTGGGAAATGACTGCGGTGAATCCTGTCCTCTTCCTACACGGAGGGCTACTCCTCCCCCCCCCCCCAGTCCCTTCCCTTTCCCCCTCCCCCCATCCCCTCCCCCCCTCCCCCTTGCTTGCAGCTAGCTCTCATTGGGTTTATATGTCAGTATTCTCTGCCAGTCAGGCCCCTGATGACCTGCTCTGGACTGCCTCTCACAGATGCTGGTGTTGTGGACAGCTTTGGGAGGTGAGAACGTGCCACGTCCTCCAGTTAAGGTCAGAGTGCATTCTGCCCTGTACACCAAGGATGCCAGGCCAAGGAAGCTGCATGAGGAGGGTTAAAATGTGCAGGTAAATATATATATGTAATGTCAGGCTTCCTAAGCTCAGTATATTTTTTAGTGACCGTTTTTAGAAAACACAATCATATTTCTTAGATTATTATGCCCTGTGATTAACTTTCTCTTTGCTTTTTTTCTTAATATCTCTCATCTCTTGCTTAAATAGTTCCGAGCCAATTCCAAATGTGCTAAAATTCATATTCACTGAATCTTTGTTTGATTTAATCCACCTGTTAAATTCTAAATCTGTTGCCTTTTTATTCTGATGATTTTTGCACATTTTTCTTTTTAATATAATTTTTTAGAACAATTTTAGGTTCACAACAGAATGGAGTGGAAAGCCTAGAGATTTCCTACTTCCTCTCTCTGTCTCTCTCTCTCTCTCCCCCTCTCTCTGTGTGTGTGTCGGGGGGGGGGGCGAGCAAGAACCCACCTTCTCCCCAGTTACCAACTACTACATTCCAGAGTGGTCCATTTTGGTTCAGTCAATAAATCAACAGGAAGACAACTGTTTATATTTCATGTCAACGCTCCCAGTGTTGTGTGATTTAGGCATCTGAACACATTTAAAACACACCATCTCCACGATGATCATATAAAATAGATTAGCTTCACTTTGTTAAAAATGCTCTTGTGTTCTAACTCATCTTTCCTTGTTCCCCAAACCCTGGCAAGCAACTTTTCCTTTCCTCTACATTTGTAACATTTCTGGAGTGTCACAGGGTTGAAGCTAATCCAGCGTGTGGCCTTTCCAATAGCCTTCTCTTGGTAGCAATATGCATGCAGGTGCCTCTGTATCTATTCATGGCTTCAAAATAATTTCTTTTAAAAGATTTATTATATGTCTATTTATGTGAATGTGTGTACAGAGTCTGCACACATGTATATGCATCCAGAGGCCAGAAGAGAGTGTCAGATCCCCTGCAGCTGGAGTTGCAGGCAACTATGAGCCATCCAACATGGTTCAGTGACCTGAACTCTATTCCACAGTAAGAACAGCGAGTGCTCTTAACTGCTGAGCCATCTCTCCAGCCACTGAACTTTGCTTATCTTAACAACTATCTTTTCAGCTGAACACATAATGGTTTGATTTCTTCATAGATAGAAATTTGGAATTAACAGAAGTTAGCATTTTATCATTAAAATTAAAGGTCATTTTGTTCCTTCTTGAAAGTTTAAGGATCTCAGTATTTTTCCCAGGCTATCCTTCCTTCCAACCCCCACCCCCATCCTAAGCAATTTTTCTGTCTGAGCCTCCTGTGTAGCTTAATCTGCAGTACCAGGTGAACACACATAGCCCCAGTTCCTAACTAAAATCCAGACTTGTGTCTAGTTGGAATGAAATAGTTTCAACACTCATAGAGAACAATGACTTAATAAACATTAAGAATGATTTAAATGACTAAAAGAGTGCTTGAGTTATCTGGAGATGGTTTCCTATTGGGCTGGGAAATCTATGAACGCTGTGATTTATCACATGGGAAACAAAGGGAAGATGAGACGTTCAGATAGTGTGTGTACAAAGATCTAGCAAGACACTTTACTGTGGAGTAATCAGGAAGGAAGGAAGGAAGGAAAGAAGGAAGAGAGAAAGATGAGTCTTTAAATTTAAACAATAGAATCCAAGTCAGTGCTGAGTCCCAGGTGGGAGAGGGTGAGAGAAAAGTCTCGTGCTGTCTTGGGAAGTGAAACATGAACCAACATCTCCTCACTCCAGGAAGAAAACTGATAACAGACTGAAGTCCTGATACCACTGAAGTCCAACTTAGTGAGCCACTGAGTTTGTCAGGGTTACTTACAGGAGTATGGACAAAAGATTCTTATATAGGGGCATAGACAACTCAAAGGCAGCACCACTGAAAGCCTGGGCTAGCGTGCCCTGGCACTCTCTGTGCAGCTCGTAGTAGCCTAATGGACAATTTGTAAGCAGCCTTTATTGTTTATATAACCTTGAGTGGGAATTAGCTTTCAGGGATTTCCTGAGACTTATGAATATTCACCTCTGAGGCTTGAGGATCTTCCTTCCACGATGGAAAGCTTAGATTCAGAGAAACTGACCCACAGCATACCCACAGAACTGGGATGTGAAAATGCAACATTGAATAGGAAGCTGAGTCAAGAGGCTTAGAACTTACCATTTGGACCAAAGAAGGTGGCATTTTTTTTTTTTTTTTTAAGCTTGGGATAAACAACATGGGATTTTAGTCATTTCATCCTTTAAGTCTCAACTCTACCACTGAATCATATAAAACTGAGCAAAGTATGTAAGCCTGTGGCCCCCCCCCATTTCCTCCACCTGCAGAGTGAATGATGTCACTAGTGTCTCCTAGTTACAGGAAGTAGCAATGACTACAGTATCCACCGAAGATGTCACAGTAGCAAGGTTATTATGGAGGGTGCCACAGAGGCTACTGCAATGGACCCCACAGGGGCTGTGTATAGATTTACTGTTTTCCCTTTCCTCCTACAGTGTGAATTCTGTGGATCATAAACAACCTGATATT